>NW_013541478.1:32838-33246 GCF_000499545.2 Eimeria tenella
TAAGTCCTTTCCACTTTACTTCTTTTCGCATCCAGCCCACTCTTCAGTGAGGCTAGGGCTTAGGGTTTAGAGTTTAGGGTTTAGGGTTTAGGGTTTGGACAGCATTTGGTGGGGTGTTTTCATATGTTTCCGGAGTGTACGTACACCTCAGCTCGTGGCTCTGCTCCCTGTCGGAAGATGAATAAAAGGTTAAAAGGCGGCAGCACAAATAAATAAATAAATAAATAAATAATAAAACAAATAAATAAAATAAATAATAAATGGAACTTGAAAGAAATCATTTTCTTTGGAAACAAAACAAGAATGCATGCCTGCAAAAAACGCCTTCAAATATTTTATCGAAAGATATTTTTAAGTGCAAGTCCATTTAGTTGCCTCTCTGCGCACATATATTTATTTATTTATTTA
>NW_013541478.1:33346-53346 GCF_000499545.2 Eimeria tenella
ACCCTAAACCCTAAACCCTTGCGGACCAGCTCTCCGTTGAAACCCTCAGTAACAGTGCCGTCTTCAGCCATAGTGGCATTATAAAATTCGGCGAAGTCAACGCGAGGGTTTGGCAGCAAGAGAGTCAAAAACTTAAAGGAAGAAACAACAAAAGCTTGCGGCAAAAACTGCAGCCAACCCACGTACACTTTGTCCCTGAGACGCACACAAACACCGAGGGTTTAGGGTTTAGGGTTTAGGGTTTACGGTCTGGGGCTTGGGGTTTACGGTTTGGGGTTTAGGGTTTGGGGTCTGGTGTCGTGTGCGCAGCAGAGGCAAAAATGAAAAACCTGAACTAGGGTTTAGGGTTTAGGGTTTAGGTCAAACAAAAGAGCAGCAGCTGCGTGGACTCTGCAGAATCTCGAGCAAGAAAGGAACCGGAAAAAGGTTCGCAGCAAAACGCTGAACCCTAAACCCTAAACCCTAAACCCTCGGGCTCACGTTATATCCGTGTATCCTGCTTTAATGGCTTTTTCCAAACCCGCAAGATCAGCAGTAAAAGTGAGTTCGTTATTTTCATCAACAGCAAAAAGTCTCAAAGATCTGGCCATAGTTTCTAGGCGTTCGCGAATGGGCACTGCTGCTGCTGCTGCTGTTACTGCTGCTGCTGCTGGGGCTGCTGCAGCGGAGGAGGGGGGGGCGCCTTGCTGCTGCTTAGGAGCAGAAGGCGCAGCAGCAGCGCTCGTTGGTGCTGCTGCTGGTGCGGCTTCTGGGGCTGCTGCTGCTGCTGCTGCTGCTGGAGTTGCTGCTGCGTCTGGGCCCCCACTGAAAACGGTTGGTGCTGCTGCTGCTGCTGTCTGGGGTGTCTCGACAGCTGGCGGTGCTGCTGGCGCTGCAGGAGGAGCAACAGCAGCAGGAACAGGAGCAGCAGCAGGAGGAGCAGCAGCAGCAACCGGGACGGTGGCAGGAGCCGCAGGAGCAGCAACAGCAACGGGAGCAACAGCAGCAACAGGAGCAACTGCTGCTGCTTGAGCTGGGACGGCAGTGGCAGCCTGCGGTTGCTGCAGCTGCGGCTGCTGCAGCTGCGGCTGTTGCGGCTGCAGCAGCAGCTGCTGCTGCGGCTGCGGCTGCGGCTGCACTGCAGGAGCAGTCAGGTAGGCTGCTGTTGCTGCGTTCGTTGCTGCAGCAGGAGTTGATGCTGGCAGCGTCTGCGGGGCTGCTGCAGCAGTTGCTGCTGATGGTGCTGCTGCTGCAGCAGGCGCAGCACCGAGGACAGCAGCTGCTGCTGGGAGCGCAGCAGGAGCTTCGTTTTGCTGCTGCAGCAGCGCGCCCTGCGTCTGCAGGAAGACCGTTTCGGGCTGTTCCCCTGCAGCGTGTGCGGCGCCGCCGCTGCTGCTGCTGCTGCTGCTGCTGCTGCTGCTGCTGCTGCGCCTCCTGTGGCGCCTCCTGCCGGAAGGCATGAGGTTAAGCAGGGCCATTTGGTCTTCTCCGTCTGTTGCTTTTGCTTCCAACTGAGAGAAAATAGAATTAAGTTTTGAAAGTCTGATTTGCTGCAGCTGCTGATGAATTGCTGCTGCTCTGTCGAGGAAGCCGTCCTGCTGCAGCAGGCGCTGTACGTACACCCCAAAGGCCTCCACTGCAGCAGCAAAAGCAGCAACAGCTTCATTTTCACTTTCTTCGAAGTCCCCCCGCAGCACAACGACGCTGCCAGCAGCAAAAACGTTGCTGCTGAGAGCAGCAGCAGCAGCAGTAGCAGCACTTTCTTCTTCTTCTTTTCCCCAGCCCAAAGCGCAAAAAAGAGAAACCAATTGTCTTCTTCTTTTCAGCAGCACAGCTTTAATGTCTAGCGAGTGGAAAGCAGCAGCAGCATCTGCTGCGCTCTGCTGCACCTCCTGCAGCAGCGCAGCAGCAGCGGCGTACGCTGCAGCCAGCTCCGCGTCCACCTGCTGCTGCTGCTGCGCTGCTGCGTACTGCTGCAGCAGCAAATTTAGAATCCCGGGGGCCCCCACGTGGCCCTGCCAGTTCTGCAGCAAAGTCTGCGTCACTGCCAAAGACAAAATGCAGTTTTTTGCTTCCACAAAAGACCCAATAAGTTTCTGGTACTGAGGGCCCCCGCAGCTGAGCTGGGGGCCCCCTGCTGCTGCTGCTGCTGCTGCTGCTGGCAGCTCGCACAGCGCCGGCGGCGCCTCTGCATGCATGCAAACTTGTTTGTTGTCTTTTGCGTCTGTCAACTTCGACAAAAGCTGCACCCAAGGAGAAGAAGGATGTTTTAAACTTTCCAGTTCCTGCTGCAGCACTTCAGCAACTGCTGCCTGTCCTTCGCAGGCTTCTTCCGACTGCAGCACGGCCTCTTCGTCCTCTGCTGCAGCCGCCTCCTCCGGCCCGCTGCTGCTGCTGCTGCTGCTGCTGCTGCGGAGGGAGAGCTCTGCAGCAGACAGCGGGGACAGAGAGGAGGCCAGCTGGGAGGCCCCCTGGCGCTTCGCAGCAGCAAACAGACACGGGAGAGGTGGACCACTGGTCAGCAGCAGAGCTGCCAGAGAGGTCAGCGCCAGCAGCCCGCTGCTGCTAGGCAGCCGCATCCTCGGGGGAAGCAGAAAAGAAAAGAAAGAAAGAAAATGAAGTGAAATAAAAGAAGAAAGAATAAATCCACTCAAAAGGACTCCGATATGCAAAACAATCCACAGAGACGCCAGCCACCGGCAGCCACTACCTGCAGCGCAGCAGCAGCAGAAAACAGAACAAACCCGCAAGTCTTGCTGCTGCTGCAGTGTCCAGACACAGCAATTCAAAAAGGGTATAAAAGAATATAAATAAATAGGAATGATGCAGCACAACGCGCCAAATGCACTAGCGCTTCCCAAGTCCAAAAGCTGAATTTCACTGGGGTGTACAGACACCCGACAGTCTGCAGTGCCGCGGGTATTCAGGTGTACAGACACCCCAGCACTCGCTGCAGAACCTGCAGCAAAAGGGCCCGCGCTGCGCTGCTGCAGCAGCAGAAACCAGCAGCAGCAGCAGCAGAGAGGTGACCAGTGGTCCACAGGTGCTGCAGAGCGGGAAAAAAGGCGTGAAAACGCGCGCGGAAAGCTGCAACCTGGTGCTGCTGCTGCTGCGCCGCTAAGGGTGGTCCGGGGGCTGATCTGCGCACCTGTTAGTACAATTGGGAAGCAAAAGAAGGGAAATGGAGAAAGGAAAGGGAAGGGAATTTGCAAGAAGTGGAATATCTTGATATGGGCTCAGGAACAGCATCGACGGCTTCGCGCTGCGGCGCAGCGCAGGAGCGGCGCGAGCTAGCTGGGGAGGAAAGCAAACTGCTGGCGCCTTAGAGGAGAAAAAGGAGAAATATAAATTGAAAAAGAGAAAGAAAGAAAGAAATATAACACAGAATGAAGACAAAGGGGGGAATTCAAAGAAGTTGAACGGCGTGGGGGAGTGGCCACTGGTGAGCCGCTTCCGCCGCGCTGGTCCGTTTTAGCCACAACGTTTCAACAAGTTTCGCCGCGAAAAGATTAAGGCTTTCTAAAAAGCCAAAATAGGGGAATTAAAAGAAGAAAGAAAGCTCTAAAAAGTCCTTCTTTGTGTGCCGCTGGGCGGCGCAGCAGCAGCAGCCTCGGGCTGCTACGCCTCAAGTGCGAACACAGCCGTTTCGCCCTTAATTTCCCTTTTTCTTTCTTCCTTTTCTCCTTCAAACCTTTTAAACTTTATTTAAATTCCAATTCAGATTATGAAAACCCAAAAAGCAGCAAAAGCCCGCCCCAGTTCAAGTGTGTTGCTGCGCGCCGCCGCTACCTGCCGTTGTGGGTCAGCAGCGCCGGGCCGCAGATTCCACAATATTTCGCCGTTTTTCTTCCAAATTTATCCTTTTAAATGCATTTTAAACTCATTTCCGGCTTTTTCCTCGTTTTTAAGTGCAAAAAGAGCCCCGGGAAAGCGCCTAAACAGCAGCAGCGCGCACAGCTGGTGGCTGCATCGGCGCCACACACGAGCGCTGCAGCAGCAGCTGCTGAAAGTGCCAAAATACCACTAAAACAATTCAAAACTTTAATAAATGATTTTTTTAAAATTTAAAACCTCAAGAGGAAGAGACTCGCAAGCTTTTGAACTCCCTTTTTGCTGCTGCTGCTCACAATCCATTCAAGTTGAATATTCAAAAGATCCATTTGAGTGTAATTCAACTTCTACTCATTCTGCACTTCTCCCCCAGCCTCACCCTCCACAAATTTGAATTAAGAAATAAAATAAACACCAGAAAGACAAAATCTCCCCCAAATTCATCTCCAGAAATTCCTCAAGTTACTTTCTTACACCAAACAGTTCCCCAGAGCCTGCAGAGGCCTCTGGGGGCCCCCGGGGGCCCCCAGTGGCACTCAGGGGCCCCCGGGGGCCCCCGCGGAACGTCAGGGGCCCCCTGGGGCCCCCAGGTACCTGCAGTGGGGGCCCCCAGAAGACCCTAGGGGCCCCTAGGGTACCCTAAGGGCCCCCGGGGGGCGCCGGGGGTTTTGGGGGGCCCCTGGGGCCCCCAGAAGACGCTAGGGGCCCCCCAAAGACTTTGGAGGCCCCCAGGATTGGCAGTTTTTTAAATGCTGAAGTGGGAAGTTTAGAGCGTTTTCAAAAAGAAGTCTGTCTTTTCAAATTGCAAAACAGAAATTGATTTGAATGTCTTGTGCAATTTGCTGCTGCTGCTGCTACCACTGCTGCTGCTGCTACTGCCGCTGCTGCTACTGCCGCTGCTGCTGCTGTTACTGCTGCTGTTGGTACTACTGCTGCTGCTGCTACTGCCGCCACTGCTGCTACTGCTGCTGCTACTGCCGCTGCTACTGCTGCTACTGCTGCTGCTGCTACTGCTGCTACTGCTGCTGCTGCGACTGCTGCTGCTGCTGCTGCTGCTGTTCTTGAGGCTAGTGCCCTTTTCCCCTGCTGCAAATAGGTGCTGCCCTGTGTGTTTAGACCTCTTCTTAGGTTTTGCAAATTCTCTTTGAAAAATAAAATCATTTTAGTTCATTTTGAAATAAATAAAATCATCTTAATTCATTTTGAAAAAAAAATGAATTAAGATGATTTTATTTATTTAAAGGCCCTCAAGGTTAACTCTTAGAAGGTGTCAATTTGGTTCTCTATAGCATTAAACCCTCAAAAGCATTCCAAACCCTAAACCCTAAACCCTGGAACGTAAACTTAAAACCCTAAAACGTAAACCCTAGAAGGAAAGAGGCGAAAACAAATAAACAGGGGCTATGGAGTGAAAAAGGACTAGTTCAACGAGCAACACTAAAACCCTAAACCCTAAACCCTAAACCCTAAACCCTAGAAGGAAAAAGGGGGGGAAATGAAAAGGGAAAAGGACTGGAAAAGGAAAAGTTAAACAAAGAGGAAACAACAGTCAAGCCCTCGCCAGCCTCAGCCCCGGAAAATGAAATAAATAAATAAATAAATAAAAGGACAAAAGCAACAAAAAAACACAAATGAAATGTTCAAACAAAGAGGCTTCAGACAAAAGGGCGAAAGCAAACAAATCAACAACTGGATGGATACATCAATCGACAACAAATCAATTAATTATGAATTAATTAATTGACTTACAACTAATTAATTAATGGATTCATTCAATCTAATTAAATAAATAAATAATTAATTAAATTGAATTAATTAATTAAGTTGAAAAGCGAGGAGGAGAAAAAGGATAATCTGATGTGAGCCATTTCACGGGATAGAACTCGTGGGAAAATTTCGATTCTTCAACAGTCACCAAACGCCAGCCGGGTCTGCAAAAAAAGGGAAAAAAAGAGAAAAACGAATTAAAAAAGTGAAAATAAATCACAAGACAAAAAGCAACAACAAAGGGACAAAACGAAGTTCGAAAATTAAAATTTTTGACAATGGCCACGGGGGCTGCCCGCGGTAGCCCAGGTGTCTGTACACCTCGCGGGTGTAGCGGCGCTTTCCTCTTTTCAGATTTTGATTTATAAACATGTATAAATAAGTATTTAAATTTATATTTATATTTATTTATAATAAATGTTTATAAATATTCATAAATATAAGGTTAAAATGCAGTTAAACACCTTCCGTCGTTCGTTGCGAAGCCGCAAGAACTCGTCACTATTTGGGGTGTATCTCCATCTTGCAGCAAAGAGTCGTAATGCAAGTGGCCATGAAAAGAAGCAGCAACCTGCAAATTAAATTCAAAATAAAACTTTTATTCTTTCAAATTCTCACTTAATGCTTTCTCCACTTCATTAAATGCTTCATTTAATTCTCTGGGACTTTCTACTAAACTCCCAATTCATCCTTTTGCTGAGGGCCCCAAAAGAAGGAAAAAGCTGCTGCTGCTGCTGCTACTGCTGCTGCCGCTGCTTCTGCCGCTGCTACTGCTGCTGCTAGTGTGCGCATTGTCTCGGTTTTGTTTCTTTGTGTTGAGATTTAGGTCATTTGAAAGAACATTTTAGTAGTATTTAAAAAACATTTAAAAGAGAAACTTACGTTGTACTTTTTCATCAAAGGCTGAAATCTTTCTCTCCACCTTTTGGGCAGTTGGAAGAGCGACACTGGGTTGTGCTGTACGTACACCCCAACACCCCCGCTCAGCAATTGTTTGAAACTGCAATTCTTTTACATTTTTATTTTAATTTAACTGTATTTAAATCAAATTAATAACTGGTTTTTCCCATTTGTTTGAACTACACACACAGCTGCAAGAAAAATGCTGAGTGGCAGCAGCAAGCAGCAGCAAGAGTTGTTCAGTAACAAACACAAAAACAAGAAGCAAAAAAAGAAATTGGGCTTTGAATTTAAATTTAATTAATTGAAAATAAATAAATAAGTAAATAAATAAACAAGAGTAATGGACGAGGAAATCCAAACAGAGAGAGCTCAGAAAGGCGAACACGAGAAACAAAAAAAGCGAAAAAAATGTCTAAACTGACAAGAGAGGAGCTTTACTAAATAAATAAACAAAAAGGAACATTTTGTCAGCCAAATAAGCAAAAAAGAAACAAAAAAGAAGAAAAAAAGAAAATTAAAAAGAAGTTGAAGCAGCAAATGGCCTACAGCTCGCATCTGCCTAACTTCCACTGTGTTTGTCTTGTCGTCTGCCTCCCCCCAATTGTCCCAATAAAACTGGTGATGTTGGAGAAGAAACTGCTGCTTAGCGCCTTCAGAAAGATCAAAAAATAAAAATAAATTAATTAATTAAAATTCGGACTTGCGCTGCGTTTTCGCGGCGCTGCTGGGGTGTACATAACACCCCAGCGCGCACGGGTGTAAGTACACCCCAGCGTGCAGAAACCGCTGGGGAAAAAACGCAAATCGGCGCCGTTTGTGGAAAATTAAATCAGAAAATGAACAATAAATGATGAATTAATTGTTAATTATTAATTAATTAATTAATGAGAAGATAAAGCAACAAGTGGAACAAAACCTCCACTGGTAGCTGTTCTGTGTTCAAGTTTGCAAATGCAAAACTTTTTCTTTTACCTTTTTCCATCCCGTCTTTCAATTCATTTTCAATCCACTCAAACTGTTCCTGTTAAAAAGCGAAAAAAAACCTTCAAGATTTATTTGAAATGAAATAAATCAACATGAACTGCACAAAACGAACAAGAGCTTCGCATGCGCACCGCAAAAGTGTCCGGCTAGCTGGCTAGCTAGCTAGCTTGCTAGCTAAGTAGGTAGCTAGCTAGCTGGCTAGCTAGCTATTTAGTTAACCAGCGAACTAGCTAGCCAGCCGCGCCATCTAGATCTAACTAACTCCTGAGACAGACACCCTAAATAGCTGGCTCGCTGGCAGGCGGTGCAGATAACCAGACTGCCGCACAGCCAGCTAGCTAGCTAGCCAGCTAGCCGGCTAGCTAGCTAGCCAGCTAGCTCGCTAGGTAGATAGCCACATACACACACAGACAGATAGAGAGCCAGAGTCCAAGCTACCTGCGTATTTAGCTAGCTAGCCAGCTAGCTAGGTATTCAGCTAGCTAGCTAGCTAGCTAGCTAGCTAGCTAGCTAGCCATTGCTTGCCTCTGCGAGTTCTTTGGCGTTTGTGTCGTCGTAAAGAACAGAAGAATTCGCAGCGACGAATTTGACGCCTCCGAACCAAAAGCTGAAGTGGTCCTTTCCTTCAAAACAAAAAAAAGGAAAACAAAAAACAAAAAATCAAAAATGGAAAAATTAATTTAAAATGCCGGACTTTGGCAAGAAAATGCGAGCCCTCGCTGACCAGCTAGCTGCCTAACTAGCTAGCCAGCTAGCCAGCGAGTCGGCTAGCTAGCTAGCCAGGCAGTTGGCTCGCTAGCTAGCTAGCTAGCTAGCTAGCCGGCAACCTAGCTAGCTCGCTAGCTGGCTAGCTGGCTAGCTGGCTAGCTAGCGAGCTCGTTGTTTGTCTCTGCCAGTTTATTCATTTAAATCTTTAAATCCATTAAAACTTTATTTCAAATTTAAAATGTTTACCCCACAATTGCTCATAGTCTGCAATTGAAGCTGCTGTGGGGGCGTTGCCCACGTCGTGGTTTCCGGGGAGCACGAGCTGTACGTACACCCCAAATCGAGCCGCGGGGGCCCAAAGAAGTTCAAAAGAATTTTAGTTTAATTTTAATTTAATTTTAGTTTTAATTTTAAATCGTTTTAAGTGGACTTTCTCAACAAGAATTCGACTTTGTTCAATCATTTGAAGTGGATACTTCTCGAAAGAAAAAACGCCTTTGGTCTACGGTTTTAGGGTTTAGGGTTTTCTAGGGTTTAGGGTCTAGGGTTTGGGGTTTTGTAGGGTTTAGGGTTTAGGGTTTCTAGGGTTTAGGGTTTAGGGTTTAGGGTTTAGACGCACCACTGGCACATCTTTGCTCGGTTTGTCAATGACATCTTTCAAGTCTTTTGCTTGTTGGTCCTGCGCGCACGCGGTGTACGTACACCCGATTTTGCATGCAGCCCATTTTCATTCAATTATTCAATTGGCATTTATTTTCCACTTTTCACTTTTTCTCAATTGATCAGAAAATTCCTAAATTGGAGTTTTGCACTTCAAAGAGGCCAATCTAGAAAAAAAACTAGCTCGAAAGATCTTTTTAAACAACCACTTGAAAATCTGCTCCAAACCCTAAACCCTAAACCCTAAACCCTAAACCCTAAACCCTAAACCCTAATATGGGTAGTCTGCAGCCCTGGCTTGCCCGGACGGCTCTGACTTCGTCCTGGAGGCTCTCCTGGCTGAGGGCCGGCACTGGCGCATGCACGAGGTCTCCCAAGATGGCAATAAATGCGGGTTTGGAGCTGAGGGAAGCTGCAGCAATAATGCACTCGGCAACTTGCTGCCGCTCCTCTTCCCAGGAGTTGTTGTTGCGGTAAAGACCAAACTGCAGACAATAAAACGAAAAAGAATGCAAAAAACCGCAGAAGAAGTGGCAATCGGGAGGCGAAGCACGGGTCACCGGGAGGAAGCGAAGCAGCTGAGGTGTACATACACCTCAACTGTGAGCTGGAAGCGGCGCACGAAAAACCCATTTGAGTCTTCCGTTGCCGTATTTCAGTTGATTTGAAGAGGAAATTCAAAAGAAATTGTGTTTGTTTTGTTTGTTTTCTTTCTTTCAAGCCAAAACCGCCAACAATTACCTGCGGATCGGCGATGAGCGCAAACGTGAACGGGCTGGACCATGTGAGTTGGTCTTCCGCCCCTGGGAGGGTGAAGGAAGTGTTTTGGACTTTAACGAGCATTTTAATTGAAGTCAAAAAGGAAAAAGAGTTAACAAAGAAACAAATCTATCTGAAAAGGGGCGGAAACGCCCTGGGTGAGCTGACAGGCGGTGTAGAACAAGGGTGGCTGCTGCGGCGCACGCAGCCTCAAATTGCGGCAAATTTCCCGGCTTTACTTATTTTTTAATTCATTTTTCATATTCAACAAATAAAGCTCATCAAGGGGGCCCCTAATTCCCGCAAAGTCCCGCCGACTGCCCGCTTCTGGGGGCCCCACGAAGGCGGCGGCGTCTTCGTTTGTTCAGAATTCAGGTGTACAGACAGCTCCGCCTCCTTTCCCACACCCTCCTTCACGCAACGCGACTTATGAAACTCCGTCAAATTAATTTATTTACTCTTTTCAAATTGTTTGAATGGGATATTGACAAGAGCTGCAGCCAATCCGCTCCAAGGGACAGCCCAGAGTGGCCGGCAAGTGAAAACCCAGCAAACTCCCGCCCCCAGTGCTGCTGCTGCTGCTGCTGCTGCTGCAGCAGCAGTAGCTTGTGAAGGGCAGTCGGAAAGAAGCTGCGAGCTTCGGCGTTTCTGGGGATAGGGCTGCGGTGTACGTACACCTCACGCGGGTGCACAGAGGGGAAGACCAGAGTAGATACACACGAAGTGTTAGAGTGGAGAAAAAAAGAAAAGTTTCACATTTTCTTTTGTTTCAAGTGTCTCTGGGTTGCAGCAGAGCTGCAGCAGCATCGGCAGCAGCAACAGCAGCAGCAGCAGCAAGCCTCGAGACTTTGCTTCGTTTCTTTTTGCTTTTTTTATTTTAATTTCATTTCTAATCCGGAAAAACCAGAAAACAAACTTTTTTCTCCTGAGGAGGAGTAGACCACTGGTCACCACCAATTTGCAAAACTTCATCTTTTTGTTTCATTTTTAAATTCTTTTTTGCTTCGAAACTTCTCAAGTGACCAGTGGTCCAGTTGCTCCGCTGCGGGTGCTGAGGTGTACGTACAGCTGGGCTTGCAGCAGTGCCTCCCAAATGCCAAAAAATATCCACAAGAATATTAATGCACAAAAGCTTCATCCCGTAGCAACAGCAGCAACAGCAGCAGCAGCAGCAGCTGCTGCTGCTGCTGCTGCTGCTGCTGCTGCTGCAGCTGCTGCTGCTGCTGCTGCTGCAGCAGCTGCTGCTGCTGCTGCTGCAGCTGCTGCTGCTGCTGCTGCTGCTGCAGCTGCTGCTGCTGCAGCTGCTGCTGATGCTGCTGCTACTGCTGCAGCTGCTGCTGCTGCTGCTGCTGCGGAGGCAGCAGCGACAGTGCAGCTCTCTCTTAGAGAGTTTTTAAATCCTTATTTGCCAAAGAGATTATTTCTGAAAATGCAAAAAAGTGTTTTTAATCTTTTAGAGAAAACCCTGAATACACCCCATGGCATTTTTTGCTTCTGTCATTTATTTTCCTTTCTCTTTTTCGTTTTTTACCTGGTATTCACATTGCCCCCCTTTCTTTTATTTTTTATTTTATTTCTTCCAACTTTGCCGCTGCCCTTTTTGCTCTTTGGTGAGCTGTCTGTACACCCGAGAACAGTCAAGCAGCAAAAGCAGCAGCCATTTGTGGGGTCTCGGGCCTCCAGTTTGCTTTCTGCGCTGCTGTTGCTGCTGTTGCTGCTGCTGCTGCTGCTGTGGCCGACGCTGCCGCTGTTGCTTTGCTGCTGCTGCTGTGGCTATCGCTGCTGCTGTGTCTGCTGTGCTGCTACTGCTGCTGCTGCTGTGGCTTGCTGCCTTGAATGCATTTTTCGCGGGTGCAGCTGAGGCTGCTGTTGCTGCTGCTGCTGACGCTGCATTTGGCGGCACAGCTTTCGCTGCTATTTTCTCTGCACAGAGCAACGCAGCAGTTGCTGCTGCTGCTGCTGCTGCTGCTGCGCTGCGTTACTGTTCTGCTGCTGGACAAAAGACAATAAAATTCGGAGATGTAGGCATTGGATATCTCCGCTTTCCCTTGGGAGGATCGGGCTGCTCAAAAAAACAAAAAACTAAAAGTGACAGCTTTGTGGGGTTGCAGTGTACGTACACCTCAAACGCTAGCTATGGCTAGCCAGGCATTCACCCATTTGCTGCTTTAGCTTTCATTCTAGCTGCCTGGCTAGCCAGACGGCCAGTTAGCTAGCTAGATACCTGGCTAGCTGCAGGCCAGCTAGCTAGCCACGTGAGCGGTAGAAGGTTGAGTTTACTGGGTGGGTTCTGGCTGACTAGCTAGCCGGCCAGTTAGCTAGCTACTCATACCCAAGCAGCTAGCTAGCTAGCTGGCTAGGGCTATTTAACCAGCTAGCTAGCTAGCTCGCTAGCTAGCTAAGTGGCTGGTCAAACAGCTAGCTAGCTGGTCAGTGCTGCAGCGCCGCTGGTGCGTGTGCTGGAGCGCAGTGTCTGTACACCCGAAGCGGAGCAGCTGGAGCTCCGCGTTGAAGTGTCTGCTGAACTTTTGGGATTAAATTGAATTTGAAAGTAATTAATTGGAAAAGAATTAAAAGAATTGTGGAATCCTACAGGAATGAACTGAGGCTGAAATATGCTCGAGGTCAAACTTTGCAAATACTGCTGCCGGCTGTAGGTGAGCGAGGGGGCGGGCGGGGGGGGCCCCTGAGACCAGGGGTAGAGTCCTGCTGCTGCTGCTGCTGCTGCTGCTGCTGCTGCTGGACATGCAGAGGCGAGGCGGAGGCGGCTTCTCCGGCCCTGTGCGGGGCGTTGGAGTGTCTGTACACCTTGGGCGTCTTCGGGGTCGCCTGGGGCTTCAGCAGCAACAGCAGCTGCTTCCGCTGCAGCGCGAGTTGCTGCTGCTTCTGCTGCTGCTGCTGCTCCCAGCTGCTGGTGCGCAGAGGGCTGCAGCACCTGGTACATTTCGTTCGACTGCAGGTGCTTTGGGACCTTCTGAACTCTGCTGCAGTTCTTGCCGGGGGCGCAGCAAGGAATGTGCATGCAAGTGCTGCTGCAGGTGCCATCAATTATGCTTTTGACGGTGCCTGCTGCTGCTGCAGCAGCTGCTGCACTGCGACGCGCAGACGGGGGCGGGGGCCCCACAGGAGGCATTAATTGCTTCCTTTCTAGGGAGAAAAAAAATGGCCTTGGCTCCATTGGCCTCGTAGAGGCAGACTCTGCCTAGAGGAGAGCAGCGCCTGCAGAACGGGGTGTACGTACACCCCAGCGCCCCAGCTTGCGGCCCCAAAAACGGAAACTTGCAAAAAAAGAAACTCAACTGCAGCCCGGCTGCCTCCGCTGGAAACTTTGAAAGAAAGTTAATTGAAAAGAAGTAAAACTGAGAAATAAATCTGAAGACGGAAAAAACGGAAAGTGGCAAAGTGCAGCTCCGCACACTGGTGTCCACAGAAAGCTCTCTGAGGAAACAACTAATGAAAGAATTAATTCTTTCGTTTTAAACTTTTTTCTTTTTTTATTTATGAATTTATTGCTGTATTTTGATTCGGTCACAGTTGCCTGTTTTCGGCATTTCAAAGCAGCCAATGCAGCGGCGCTTTGCAACTGCAGTGTCTGCTCTATCTCGAAGAAGTTGAACCCAGAAAAAGTCGAACACAGATGGTCTAAAAGAACATGTTTCTTTTCTTTATTCAATACTTTCCCAATAATTGAGTCCCTAAGCAAGTAGCAAGCAACAAACTAAGAGAGATCCTGCAGAAATATCTGAGTTCCAGCGTGCTCCTGTGCTGCGGAAACAATTGGATGGGTCTTGAGGCTTGTGCTGTACGGAAAAACTGTAAAAGAAGCTCTTGATCAACCAATTTAAACCTAATAAATGTTTAAATTCAATTAAAGTTGCAAATTTACTTTTTAAAAGGGAAAATATAGGGAAGATTACGGCCATTTCAGCGGCCGCTGCTGTTCTCGAGCTGCGCATGCGGTGCTTGCGTAAGTGTTTCCATTTCACTTACCTGAGTTTTAAATTCAAAAAAGTTCTAAAACACTTTTTAAATATAATTTATGTTAATTTTTATCTTTTTTTTTTGAAAATCTCTAGGAAGATTGTAAAAAATGTACTTCAGAGCAGCGGGCCCGCCAGCAGGTGACCTCCGGCTGTACGCTGGGCAGGCTGGCCCACGGGTAGAATCACTTTATTTTGCTTCAATTTGACTGTGAATAATAAAATTTTATCCTTTTTATTACAAAATAAATATAAATTATAATCCTGAAGTGCATTATTCCTTCGATTCTTCCCGCGGATCGCCTAGCGCTGGCAGCCCTGCAGGGCCAGATGTTGTTTTGAATATTTTGCCTGTCACACCGCGGCATTGCACGAAGCAAATAAGCATGCATGCAAAAATTATGAAAGTATTTACAATTCAATTAAACTCTGAGATTATTTTCATCGATTGTTCCGTGCAAATAGGGAGGGTCACCTCGACTCCTCCTGCTGAACTCAATGCCATTCAACACTTGGCTCATTTCGCTCATTTACTCTTGCTTTCCGAAGTTTTCTCTTTTTGCCACATATTTTGAGCCTTTAAGTATTTATTCTGTCTTCTATTTATGTTGCATGCAGACACGAGCACTCAGAAAAGTGCCAAACTCCGTTGAACTTGCGCATGCAACTTACTTCACTTGGGTCTTAGCCTGAAACTACCCGCACAACTGGCAAGTTTGTGCGGCCACAAACTCCCAAGCCATTCCAGTGGCATTTATTCATGAGGAAACAAAAATAGAACAAAAGTAAAATTAATTAAAGGGCGAAAGTTCAAGAAAATGAAAGAAATAAGCTGACCTCCCATTCACCGAAACTGTATGAAAGCAAAAGAACAAATTCATTCTTTAGCTGCTCAGAAAGCAGCGGCGAATAATCAAATTAGAAAATGAATTCAAATTATTAGAAGACTTCTGCATGCGCAAATGAAAAGTAGAAAATATAGAAAACAATTAATTCTTAAATTCCGGATTATAAACAAAAACGAAAAACAGACAGTCTTGGAAATTTCAAATGTGCAAAACATTCAGAAATCGGCAACTGGTGTTCACCCAAAAGAACCTCGATAGGTGAAAAACTTTAGTGCAAAACACGAAGCAGAAAAGTTGGAAATGTTACTGAAGTCATTTAAATGAAAAAGGAGAATTAAATAATAAAATTAAACGACTAAAACTATTCTTTAGAGGAGCTCCGGCTCTTTATTTGCAACACAGCTCCAAAATGAGCTCTCCTGTTATTTTTTTTGATTCTGAATTCAAGAAAATGCGAAAAAACAAACTTGTGAAATCACAACTGCTGTTCCCCATGCCTATTTATTCATTATTTCGACAGCTAAGCGTATCAACAAAAGTGCAAATAAACATCTTCTGCGGAAGCTCGGCGAAAACAAAAACAGAAACTCCAACTTTCGTAGTTTTTACATCTTTAAATTCATTTTTCCTGAAAACAAATGCGAAAAAGTGAATAAAGATGCTTAGATATACTTCTTTTTCGGTTGTCACAGGGGAAAAAAATACAAAAATTTGCAAAGCTGCAGCAAGTAACTTTGTGCCCAGCGACTCACGAGTCTGTTCAACAACTTGAACTGAAGCAAATAATCCCATTTCTTTTGCACTTTTGGAAAAACAGAAAGAAGTAAAATGCTATTTTACGACAAAATAAGCAATTACCACCTCATCAGCAATGCAGATGCAGCAGCAGAGCTGCAAACAGAAAGATGAATTAACAAATGAATCGGAAACTGGCAAACAGCCGGCGAGAAAACACGGAAACAATGTGCAGAAAAAGGAACAGATGCATGCATTTGAAGGATAAATCAGATCAAATCAAATCGACGATGAATACAGGCTGAAATAGGCGAAAGAGGTAATGCCCGCACACCCGTAGCAGCACACGCCCAAAGAGCCAAATTCCCATGCAGCAGGACCACCAGGAAGCAAATAAATAAATTTAAAAATATTATTGTTGTTAAAATAGAAGAGAAGACGCGAAGAAAGACACTGGACCCCCGAAGATCCTGCAGTTTTCATTTTTTGTGAATTCGCCTGAGAGCCAGAGGCAGCAGCTTCTTTCTCTTCTGCCTTCTGCTGCTTTCCTGGCCAGTTTACTTGTGCATCTTTTTCTGGAATTAAATTCAATGTGCAAATGTGCTGCATTAGATGAAGTTGAGCTTTCAGTTTGCTGCTCATGTTTCTGCTTCTTGCTGCTGCCGTTTGTGCTCAGCTTCGACTTTTCTCTTGGCTTTATTTCGATCTATTTTGCAAACTAAAACTATTAATTAATGCACATCGGAGTCCCCAGCCCTGTTTGCTGTTGCTGCAGCCGCAGCGGCTGCTGCTGGGCAGAGAGCAGCGCAGCAGCGCCGCCCTGCTGCTGCGCCCGGTGCTGCTGCTGCAGCACATCGGGAACAAATGCAGAAAGTAAAAGAGAAAGGGAAAAGGAAAATCAATTACACACTCTGGAGTGGAAAAAGGGGAAAAGAGAAATGCAACAAAAGCCCTGCTGGCTGAAAGAGACATGTACATGTACCCCCAGGGACAGCAACTCCTCCTCTTCGGGGCTCCGGGTAATCTTATTATTCTTTTGATGACAAAAACCCAAAATAATAAATCTATTTATTAATTTGGAGCACTTGGAGAGCCCTAGAAAGCGTGGAGGGCGTCGCGGGCGTCAGACACGCGTGGCAGAAGCAGCAGCAGCTCGACTATGCCGCTGTTGCTGCTGCTGCTAGCAGCAGCAACAGCAGCAGCAGCGGCTGCTGCAGCTGCTGCTGTTACTAGTCGGTTGCGAGGGGCAGCGGGGTCTTGGAAGTGCTTTTGTTTCCGCGTTTTTGACGAGAAGTAGAAATAAGCGCAAGAAATAGTAATCATTTTGTAATTTTACCTGCCTATACACCTCAGTCAGGCGCTGAACGACTCCTCTGCTGCCGCTCCTTCTGTGGCCGCAGGGCTCTGTGGGCATCTTGCCTTTTGCTGCTGGAGAGAAGCAAAATTCATTTCTTTTCTTTTCTACTTTTCGCATCTACTCAACAGAGCCAACCCGGCGCTGTGCCCCTTACAGACACCCGCCTCCTTGCAGCAGCAGCTGCTGCTGCTGCTGCTGCTGCAGCATTTCATGCTTCTTCTTCTGGCCCTCTATCTGCCCCTTTAGCCACACTGCTCTACGCACTGCCCATTTTTGCGCTACATCTGTAGTTGCATACTCAGTTGGCGCCTCCGGGCTGTTGCTGCTGCTGCTGCTGCTGGAGGCCCCTGCTGCTGCTGGAGGCCCCTGCTGCTGCCTTGGGTTGCAGCGCGAGCGGGCACAGCTTTCCGCTGCGCGGGGAGAGCAGCAGCAAGTGTCTCAGCCGCATGGCTGGACCTCCAGACTGAGGCCTCCGTAGCTTTTCTGTACAGCAGCTGCAGCAGCTGCAGCGGCTGCAGCAGCAGCAGAGCCACAAACTGCTGCGGACTGCAGCAGCAGATCTGCCCCGGACGCGCGCGAGCGCAGCGAGCAGCTGAAGGAGCAGCAGCAGCAGCAGCAAAACAAGGACTGCAGCAGAGAACAGGAATATGTACCAACCTAGGCCGGCAGCGGGAGTGGGGCGCCCGCGCCCCGCTGCGAGCAGCAGCAGCAGCAGCAGCAGCAGCGCGATTTCAGCTGCTGCGCCCCATAGAAGAAACTTCGCCGCACCCACTGGGGCACTGGCCCGGGGGCCCCCCGGGGTCGGCAGCACTGCAGCAGCTGTGGGGGGCCCCCCAGGGGGGCCCCCAGGGGCCCCCGGTACCTCTCCCAGCCGCCCCAAGACTTTAGATGCGCTGCTGGGTTCTATAATGCTGCGGGATGGCCCCGCGAGCCGCAGCGCGCCAGCAGCAGCACAAGCTGAGGGTTCTGCTGCTGCTGCGCTTCAGCAGCACAGCAGCAGCAGCGTGGGGGTCCCCGGGGGCCTCCTGGCGGGCCTGGGAGGCGGCAGTTCTCCAGTTGCTGCAGCAGCAAAAGTCGTTGCTGCTTCTGCTGCAGACATCTCTGCAGCCAAGAGCAGCAGCCCGGCCACTGCGCCCACGCGCAAGCGCTGGGACTTGCCTGCTGCAACGGCTGCAGCAGACGACAGCAGCAGCAGCAGCAGCAAGAGCCCCGTCGCCGCTGCAGCAGCGCGCGGGCAGCAGCAGCAGCAGCAGCGGCGGCTGCCCCTTGCCAAGGGCTCCCCGCTGGGGCTGCAGGGCTCTGGGGGCGCCACCCCCAACAGTCTTGCTGCTGGTTTCTTTGCCCCTGCTTCAGCTCCCCCCAAAGATGACACTCCTGCTGCTGCTGCTGCTGCTTCTCTCTTCACGAGGAACATCTCGCAGCAGCAGCAGCACGACGCCCAGCAGCAGCGCCAGCAGCAGCAGCAGAAGCCGACTCTTTGGGGGCTCAAGCGCGTGGGGGCTGCTGCTGCGGGTGGTGGGGCAGCGCCTGCAGCAGCAGCAGCAGCAAGGGGAGACGACAGCAGCAAAGCTGCACTGGGGTCTGTCTTGGCAGATGGGACTGCTGCTGCTGCTGCTGCTGCTGCTTCCCCGTCTAAGGGCAGGGAAGCAGCAGCAACGGCGCAGAGCGAGGAGCCGGGCGCAGCTGCAGCCCCGGCGCCATCATCAGCAGCAGCAACACCGGCAGCAGCAGCAGCGGAGCCGCCTGCTGCTGAGGCCAGGCAAGGCCCGGTCTACACGCTGCAGCAGCTGCTGGCAGTCCACCTGCTGCAGCGGGAAGCAGATGCAGCAGACGTTAAGGCTGTGCGCTCGCTGCAGCGGCCGGACCACCCCACAGCATTCTTTGCTGCTTCTCTCGAGTCGCTGAAGCAGCAGCAGCAGCAGCAGCAGCTGACGCATGCAGCGCGACCTGTACGTGAACCACATCGGCTGCTGTGGCTGAGGGCAGCAGCACACAGACGTGCCGCTGGTCGCTGCAGCAACAGCACTCGCAACAGCAGCAGCAGCAAGAACAACAGCAGCAGCAGCAGCAGCATTTCTAGCAGCCTTTTCGTTTAGCTGCGTGTTTGTGCGCTGTGCTCTTTGCAGGAGGGCCTAACCCCTGGCAGCAGCGAGCGTCCCGCCGCCTACGCTCGAGGAGCGGAGCAGCAGCAGCAGCAGCAGCAGCAGCAGCAGCAGCAGCAAGGGGCCTGGATGGCGCGGGGCCCCGGCGAGGAAGCAATTCGCCGAGGGCCAGAAACAGAGGGCCTGAGCCCCGAAGTGCATAGGAGGTTTCCAGCCAGTGAGCCCCAAACCCTAAACGCTAAACCCTAAACCCTAAACCCTCGAAGGACAGAAGTAGGTCAGAAAAGAAGGGGACAAAAGGAGGCAGCAGCAGCAGCTGCTGCTGCTGCAGCGAAGAGGGAACAGGGGCAGAAATAGGTTAAAAGAAACAGGTTTTAAGAGGCAAAAACAAGAAATAAAAAGGAGACAGAAAGAGGAGACAAAGTATTTTCAAAAGAGACAAAAAGTTTATTTAAAGGAGACAAAAAGTAGATTCAAGAGAGGCAAAAAGTATATTTAAAAGGGGAGAAGAGTTTAGAATTAGAGGAGACAAAGAGAGGCAGCAGCAGCAGCAGCAGCAGCAGACTTGAAGAGGCCAGAAGTGGGGCAGCAGCAGCAGCAGCAGCAGCAGCAGCAGCAGAGGGTACAAATAGGCAGAGACAGCAAAGGGCTGAAAAGAGACAACTGCAATTTTGACTGAGAAATGAAAAGGAGACGAAAAGATAAAATAAAATTATAAATTATAAATTATAAATTAGAAAGTAAAAGTTAGAAAGAGATGGGAAAAGGTGGAGACGGAGAGAAGAAGCAGCAAAAAAGCAGCAGCAAAAGAAGCAGCGGCAAGAGAAGCAGCAGCAAAACAAGCAGCAGCAAAACAAGCAGCAGCAGTGTCTCAAAGGCATTCAAATTGCTGCTGAAAAGCAGACAGTCTAGAAATAAAAAGGAGACAACTTGGAAATAAAAAATAAACAATTTAGAAATAAAAAGAAACACTTCAGAAATAAAAAGAAGACAATTTAGAAGTTAAAAGGAGACGGTCTAGAAGCAGGAGCAGCAGGAGCAGCAGCTCAGCAGCAGCAGGGCCACAGAGGCCTTGATATGGACTTAGCAGCAAAATGGAAAATTCAGAGAAGGAAAATAAATTAGAAGTAAAAATGGACCAGGCTCCTGTCTTTGTCGAATTTGCGTCCATTTATTTCTGCTGTTTCTGCTGCTGCTGCGGCTGCTGCAGCTGACAAGGCCCACGGCGAGCTCCCCGAAGCAACTGCGGGGGGCCCCCTGGGGGCCCCCCGAGGGTCTTCTCCGCTGCACCTGCGGGCTGGCGGGCCAGCGGGGAGCGAGGGCGAGGGGACTCTGCAGCAGCAGCAGCAGCAGCAACCGCGGTTGCCCTTTGCTCGCCGAATGTTCG
>NW_013541478.1:55434-110601 GCF_000499545.2 Eimeria tenella
TCGGCTGTTTCTCGTGCTGCTGATGACTTGTCTGTGGCAGCAGCACAGACAGCAGTTGCTGCTGCTGCTGCTGCTGTTGGCGACGATGCTGGCGCCTGGGAAATGTGGATGCGGCGCTCGGGGCTGCCGCTGCATCACCAGCAGCAGCAGCAGCAACTGCGGGCTGCTGCTGCAGATATGGCCCAAATGCCTTCTGTTCAGACGCATGAACGGCAGACGCCACAGCAGCAGCAGCAAGTACAGCAGTTCTTCATGCTGCAGCAGCAGCATGCAGAGGCCATGCACCGTCAACCTCTTGCAGGCGCCCCTGAAGATCAGCAACAACCGCAGCAGCCGCAGCAGCAGCAGCAGCAGCAGCAGGGGATTGTGATGGGTCGTGCAGCGCAAATGACATCTACCCTGAAGAACCTCCTCGGAATCGGGGGACCTCATGGGCAGCACCAAGAGCCGCAGCAGCAGCTGAGACAAGTAGATGAGCAGCAAAAGCCCCCAGCTGGCGCGTCTCCAGAAAAGCTGTCTGAGACGCAGCGGCAGCTGCAGCAAGCTCACCAGCAACTGCTGCAGCAGTCAAAGGAGCAGGAGCAAAAGCAGCAGCAGCAGCTAGAGAAGCAGCAACACCAAGCGGAACAGCAGCAACAAGCACCAGCCCCTGCTCCACCTAAAACCTGGGCAGCTGCTATGGAGGAGTCATGCCGGCAGGAAAGGCAAAGGAAACAACAGCAGGAAAAGCAGCAGCAGCAAGAAAGGCAGCAGCAGCAGCAGGAAAAACAGCAGCAAGAGAAGCAGCCGCCGCAAAAGCCAGCTGAGAGGGAGAAGCACCCGCAAGACAAAAGGAACCCGCAGCAGCAGCAGGATAGACCACAGGAAAAGCAGCAGCAGCGCCAAACGAAGCAGCAGGAACAGCAGCAACGCCAGACGAAGCAGCAAGAGCAGCAACAACAAAAACAAGAGAAGCCGCAGCAGCTTCGTGAAAAGCAACAGAAGGCGCCCCAGGAGAAGGCCGCTTCGAGCGTCACCAAGCCAAAGGCTGTCAGTGCTGCTGCTGCTGGCGTTGCTGCAGCAGAGGCTGCAAAGGGTGGCTGGGAGGTAGCAGGTCACAAGGGCCAGCGAAAGAAGGAGCAACAGAAGCAACAGCAACAGCAACAGCAACAGCAGCCGCACCAGCAACAGCACCTGATGCAGCAGCAGCAGCAACCGTTGCAAGAGGTTAAGCAGCCTGAGGTGGACCCCAGGGCCCCCAAACTGCAGCAGCAGCAGCAGATAAGCAGGCGTGCTGCAGGAGAAGATGCTTCAGGAGAGCAGCAGCGGAGGACTGGCCTGGGGGGCCCCGCTCCTTGGGTGGCAGTTACTGCAGCAGTTGCGAGTAGACCTGTAACTTTGAAGGAAGTGATGGAGTTGCAAAGTGCAGAACAGTCCAGGGAAGCAGAGGAAAGGAGAAGAGAGGAAGAAGCAGCCTTAAAAGCGGTGAGTTCAACTGCACCATCGTGCTGCAGCAGTTGCTGCCTCGGGCGTTGCTGCTGTTTGCTGCTGCTGGACGCTGGCCCAGCTCCCTGGGGTTTGCAGTGCCGATGCTGCTGCGGCTTTTGCACAGAATAGTGTTTTTTTCTGCTTTTTGTAAAGTGTCTTTTCGCTGTAGCTGCGGGTTTGAGCTTGTTGTACTTGGTGCTGTGTTGATTTGTTGCTGCAGCATCAGCAGCAGCAGGAAGCATCTGCTGCTCGCCTTCGGTGGGCTACAATGCAGCGGAAGGACAACAACGGCCAGGTTATTGCGGGCTGGGGGAACCCTGCGTCCTTGGGGGCTCCAGGAACCCTGGGGGCCCCAGGGGCCCCTTCAGTGGGCTCTTCTGAAGATTTTCCAGATCTTCTTGAGGGCGCAACGAACACCTACACCAACAGCAGCGGCTCCGTGACGCCAGCTGTAGTGACGCCTGCTGCTGGTGCTGGTGCTGCAGCAGCAGCAGCAGCAGGTGCCGTGACTCCATCTCCGGTGGGCGGCGGCGAGGGCGCCTCCGGAACAGCTCGTAGAAATGCCCCCAGTACTAAAGGAAAGGTCAAGGGCAACACTCAGTCGCTCCAGGATTTTATTGCTGCTGCATCTCACAGCAAGAAAGAGGGCAGCACCTTGCCTCTGGGCGCGACTGCGTGGGCGCAGGGGGCCCCCAAGGGCCTCGCTGCCTCAGTGCCGCCCTTGACCCCCATTCAGCAGCAGCAGCAGCAGCAACAGCAACAGCAGCAACAACAGCGAGCTGCGGTTCCTGCACCTGTTAAGAGGGACGGAGAGGCAGCGACGAAGGCTCCGGCGGTTTCCTCTTCAGGTACGATCATAAACGTTTTTCCGCATACAGTAATTCTGCATTTCACGCCTTAAGTGTGTGATTTCAACGGCAACAGGCCCCTCACTGCATGCGGAGGGATGATCATGGCTGCGCAGGCACGAGGCGATCTGCTGGCGAAGAGCTACCTGCCGTGACTACCGGAGCTGCAGGTGGGGTCTCACCTCTGCTCTGCTGCTCCCGCTGTTGCTGCTGCTGCTGCTGCTGCGGGGGAGAGGCAGCGTGCCTCAGGTGGGAGCTTGTTTCTGGGTGCTTTGGAATGTGTGGAGATAACTTAAAGGCATGGCGTGTGAACGACTATGTTGCATCTGCAGCCGACAGTGGATCTCCAAAACGTGCTGCGGCACAGCTACAAGGTGCGAGTGCGAAATAGACAAGAGCGGAAGCACAGCAGTTGCCGGATATGTTCGTATTTGCAAATTACGATCAACAGTGAAGCGCGTGCATTTGAGCAAAGATTTGCACACGAGGCAGACAGAGGCACTTAGGCTCATGCACATACTAACAGCGGCTGACAGACACAGCAGACAGGAGCATACAGAAATAGAGGCACAGACGATGAAGCAAGCAGGCCAGGGAGCCGGGCTTATCTCGTAGGATCAATAAAACTAGACAGACAGACACAAACGAAGGAACACCTTAGACAGTGAAAACGAGGGGCGGGAGGCAGCAGAAGTTTCGTTCCGTGGTGACGTGACTCTTTGCTATGGCAGAGTGGAAGTCGCTGTTGACGGAGTGCGAGCTGCCGTTGGAAGTTCCAATACTGGAGTATCTTGCGAGTATGAATGTGAGTTCGAAGCGTTTCTTTGAAGTGAACTTGCCGCGAGTAAACGGACACACGACTTTTTCGTGAAATGGATGCATGCCTAAGAGCTTCGCGAACCACGTCTTTTTGTTGCCAGCACGCTGAATTGCAACTAGACATTTTACCGTTGCAGTGAAAGTTTAATCCGTGTTGTCCTGCACTTATCTTGTTCTTCATTCTCCTTTTACGGCCTTAAGCACGATGTGGCTGCTTGGTGGGAGACGTGTTTCTAAGCAGTCCTTTACCACGCATTTTTACACCATATTTGGCTGGATGCTGCACAAGTTTTCCAGTCTCTGTGTTTGTTTCTTTTTGGCTTGCTTTGCGGCTGCATGCATGGTTGCGCTCACTGCTGGTCCATATTCAGGCATGAAGTGAGCTGCAGTGTAAATGACCGCGACTTTGTGAGCATGGAGCACTTGTGCGTTTCAGAACCCACTGGATGTGGAGGAATTTCTTCTAGAGAGCTTCCCCAACAACAAGAATCTACGTCTTTTTGCGGAGAACTTTGTGATGACGAACGACAAATACCTAAAGAAGCCCCAAAGTGAAAAGGGGGGCGTTCATGGTATGTTCTTCTCTCCACGTGAGCGTGATAGCACTGTTTTTGCAATGGGCAGGAAATAGATGAGAAAACGCGCAGCCGTGGTGGGGCATGGCAGTGCTTAGGCAGTGAAGCAGAAGCAGTGGAATAATCTATTCTTGAGAAGAAGATTAGTGCTCCGCCAGTGCATTCTTGTCGGCTCTATGCATGCTTGCATGGTGCTTTCGTCTGCGTATTAGCTGCTGCGCTTAATCTTTACTCTTATAGGACATACAAGAGCTGTTCGACAAGTAATGCATGCATAAGGTTTAACTTGCTTGTTTTGTTTCTAGCAACAACCTGGGAGGCGAGCCATGGAAAAGGAAGATCACGGAAGAAAAAGCCTCAAGGCCGTCCGGTAGACCCGTCCTTATTGGGTAAGGCAATGTTAGGTCGTGCTTACTTCATGTGTGTCTTGCGCCTCTGTTTTATACAGTTGCATTTTTGTTTGCTCATCTTACATTCGTATTACTTTTGTCGGCACGTGATCATCGCTGTTGGGACACACAATGCGTGTACAAGCGGGCAACTTAGCTTGCACAAACAAATTTGCTTGCCGATATTCTGTTATTGTACGTGCACGCGAAGTTGCACATGATAGCATCCACACGTGCCTATGTACAAACTTTACAGCTTTATCTGCGTAGTCATCCAAGTTGGTGCGTGTTGGTGCGCGTTTGTATGTATGCAACCAACACGCGTGTATGTAGTTCTGTGTGAAGACTGCGCATCTGTATGTTCGCGGAATGCGTGCACCTGCGCTTATATAGGTTGCAGATAGTATATATTCTTATTTTTTACTCGGTGGGCGGGCAATGTTGTTTGTTGTCAGGCTTCTCAGTGAAAAACAGTCGCTTCGGTTCTGGCCTTGAGGGGGCCGACTGAACTTAAGAGAAAGGAACAGACGAAAGATGGAATTTGGTGAAGGAGCAATATACTATCAATCACCAACTTATCAAGCGCACTATGTGAGCTCCGCAAGTGCGAGAGACGAGCTTCCTTACAGTGAGGCTGGTCACCCCGCAGGGGTTGCAGGCGCAGCTGCAGGTGCTGCAACTGTAGCAAGAGCGCAGCACGTACACGCATACAGCCCCGTCCCAGCTCCAACCAGATGGCTAGCTAGTTAGCTAGCTACTGCCCTTCGCCCCGCTTTCGCAGTCGGGGGCGGGCGTCTCCTCACTGCGATTGTAACTGTATCCGCCCTTTACTGTTGCACGCAGTGGCTGATGTCATGTGCTGCTGGGGCGATAATTTGGGTGTACGGGGCGGCAGCAACTAGAGCGGATCTTCAACCGCAGGTCCCAATGAACACAAGGGCGATTTTGTTTCATTCTTCCTTGCTACACGAAATCTGTAGTTCGGTGGTTCGTTGCTGAGCCTGGGAAGTAGCAACACCAGTAGCTCCCTCCACAGCCTTCACGAACAATTGATGTCTGCTGCCGCACTATCAGGAAGGGACGGCTACGGAAAAGCCAGTGATGCAAGATGGATGAGTCGATGCATGTATGAGCCTACCTGCAAGTCGGCTGGAGTATGCGTGTACCTACTAACTCGTATGGAAGTAGTAGAAGAAATGCACACCTGCGAATTCTAGTGTTCAGTGTTCCCGTTCATGTTGTCTTGCACATAAAGAACATACGTGCTCAGGGGCCTAACTTTAGAGCTTATGAAGTGAAGGACATTGATGCCTTTTCTCAGGCATGCACGTCTGCATAGGTGTTGCGCCACTAGTTTCATCCATAAATTGCAAAGGAAGACTGTGCAATATGCAATTAGCGGACCTCTCCGGAGAAGGAAGACGAATGCACAGCATGTAGCAGGAACCAAAGCTGAACTCTTAAAATTGAATCAACCTTGCAGCGTTTCAGCTGTATGTCTACACGCAGCCGCCTTTTGCTGACCAGGAGTGTTGTCATCTCGTGGTCAGCGCCTCCTCTGAATAGCGTTAACGTGGTTTCGCCCGAGCCTGTGCGTATCAGGCAGCCCTTGGATCTACTCCACACGACATTGCCCTCCCCCACTTCTGAGGCAGGCAGCAGAATGGCAGCATTTTGGCGAAAGTGGTGCAGCACTAGGCAAAGTTGGTCCTCATGGAGAAGCTGTGGGACACAAAGCAAGCAAAGCTTAGTGAGGAACGTTCTTTGCCTTCATTAGGCCTGCTCTCTTGACTTTGATGAGGCCTACACATTTTTTGTGAGGTCTGCATTTCAAGGGAGGGCGAACGAGGCAGCGAACGAGCTCCCCCGAGAAACGACACCGTCGCATCTCATTGAACGCAGGCTCTCGCGGAGCTTCTGCTGACAGTGCGAGTAGTTGCAGACCAGCGTGTAGTGAGGGCTTTTTTTTTATCTGTTTCTCCAGTTGGTTGAACAGGAAATGCGCCTTGGGAAGCAGGAATTAAGAGGCGTATTACGTGGACGACGTAAATGCCGCGCAATGCGCTGGACCTCAAACTCTTTTCAACCATCAGCAAGCTTGAGGTCAGCAGAGGTCGGAGCAGCCACGCATTGGGCAGACAGTTCCCGCCACAGTTTATCCGGAGAGGCAAGTCCTATTCATACACTGTCGTGCCTTCAACGTCGTCAAAGTTGTAGCAGCGCTGTAGTCAGTAGCAGCTAACTCCGTTGAGTCAGAATAGTCACTTTAACTTACTGTATGGCTGGAAATAAAGCGTGCCCATCGGCAGCAATACCAGTGGAACTGCCATAGGAACTGTTGACTGCCGGAAAATTTGGCAGATGCCACCTTACTCTTGGTGGGGCAATCAAGTCTTGAAACCGTTTGCAGTTCGCTGTGCTTCCCTAGAAAGTCTGCGCTTTTCTCAAAGCGCAAGAGGTCCTCACATCCTAGTCTCTAAAATGGCGCGTTGGTTGCAGGACCGAGGTGCCCTCGTAGAACATGCCATTCATGTGACAAATTAGGTTTAACAGTTTGCTTATTGCTGGCCCCAGCTGTCTCCATACAGGGCTAGAAACAAAATTATGGGGTCAGTTCCCGAATGCCATGCACAGAGTATCAGGAGATCCTCATCCCCTTTCGTCAGAAGCACACGGTACCATGCTATTGTTCTACTACATAGGTATTGTGAGATTTCATTCGCAGCCCGCAAGTAGGCTCTCAAAAAGGTCTTACTTAGTTTAGTGGAGTGGGAATACCCTTAGACTACCGGTTCCATGAGACTGAGTAGTCGAGGCTCTTTCACAAGAGCGCCCCACCCCCGTCATAGGCTCACCGTGTCTACCGCCCGCAACGCCGCCTAGATTACACATAATAGCTTTTCAAAGCTCGTGTACTAGTAGTTCTCTGCGCCGTGTGAAATGGTGGCCTGCTAATGCCAGCGTCAGCACGTCTATAAGCACGCTAGACCACAGAGTGCAGGTGGTTAAGAGTCTTGCATCGTAGTTTGCCTCAAGGAAATGCGCGGCAGAATCCTTTTGAAAACAACCGCTCCTTGTTGACGACAATTTGCTTGAGCATCGCCGCTTACCCTAAGGCACATTCGAGCATTGCTCTCGTGCATTTGCTATTGCAGCTAAGCAGTGCATGATGCTCGTATACGTTAGAGCTACGGCATACCCAACGGAAGATAGTTTGGCCCATTATGCTGCGTGCTTACGAAGACGCTGGTGTTTGCATGTACGGGTTGGCGGATGTGCGGCACTGTACCCTCTCTCAAGCGATTCATGCCACAGCGCTGGGGCTTTAACGCGTGGACACAGTGAAAGCAAGTCGTAGCTTAGGAAGCAGTGCTGTCCCGTAAACTGTGTAGAAGCCTGCAGCGGCGGTATATAGAGCCAAAATGTGCATTGCTTCACGGACGCTGGGACTGCCAACGCGGATCAAGAATGCCTCCCCGCTCTATCCTAAATACACATTTTCCATGCCAAGTGTTTTCACAAAGGTCTGCGTGTGGTGTTTCCCTTCAGACTCGGAGCACAGCAGAAACAGATATTATACTAGTGACTGCACTTACAAACGCAACACCTCAACTCAGCAGTAGACTGAAGATCCACCGCACGTCAATGAGTTTGCATACCAAGTCGATCCATAATTTTTGAGATTAGGGGCACTTTCGCACTTCTCCCTTACAATGTGTAGCGTCTACCCACGTGGCTACTCGTGCACTCGACCCCCGTGTTACTCTGATGCGAAGGGTGCTCATGGGATGGCGAGTTTGCACTTTGTTCAGGCAGCCAAGCTTGTCACAGACTCAAATGATATTTTACAACGTAGCAGATGAGTTGTACAGGGTGCTAGTGTCCCGAAGAACCGCCGAGTTGATCTCCCACGAGTTCAGCACGATCTCTTAAGCCACTCTGTTTTTGTCCTGATGATTGCATTACCTGTTCTTCTAAACGAAGTTTTTGTTGCTATGAGGCAGGATAGACTTTCTTATAGAGTGTGTGCGCGTGTGTGCATGTGTGTGTTGCTGGGGCTGAGTCTCAGCCCACACGGTGTAACGGAGAAAATTAGCCCTTCCTTTCCTCGTAACCTCTTCATTACTATTTCAGAGGAACATAAAGACAGTTTCCAAAATGCCTGAGGAACGAATACCGCTTCCGGCCTCGGGGGCCCACAGGCCCGGCGCTCCTCCTCTTCCTCCTCAGCGTGAGTGTGCTTCCCAACTTTTTCTTCCCCTTCCACTAGCTGCATCTAATAATTCGTGCTTGACAATACCTGTTGGCAGTGAAACGTGATGGCACGAGACAAGTTCGTGTGTGCGCACACGCCACACGGGGTCCCTGTAATGACCAGGGACGCACTCGCTCTGTTCCCTCCGCGATGTTTAGGAAGTCTCTCTTTAAACAGATCTGTCTGCTGGACTGGACGAGCGCCTGAGTGGCTGGCACAAACGTAGAAGAGGCCGTGGGCCTTTGCTTGTCGTGTGCTGTAGATTACGCGACGGCACTACCGAACTTAGATGACAGCTGCTACCATTCAACTTGATTGTGCCAAGCATGCTCGCACTTAGTAGCGGTTTCTTACGTGTGCCACGTTTTCTTTTATTTCAGGGTCTCCCGGCCACCCTGTGGCTGTCCTTCCTGCCGGTGCGGCGAGCGGCGCTTTTGCCGTTCCTGCGCACCTGCGTCGCGGTCGCTCTCTACTGGTTTTGACTCAAGACAACCAATACAAGCTTTCAGCACCTCCAGCAGATCCTCATGGAGCCCGTTCGCCATCTCGTGATGCGTGGAAGCCTGCGACGGGGACGACGCAGTCGCCAAGGGGGCCGGCAGAGGCGGAGAACACACCGGCCGAAATGGGGGTTACAAGCGCCCAAAGCACCCGCCAGCAGCCAGGTTCGAGACCTGTTAAACGGTTTAGTTTCCGAGCTGGGGTTGGACTCTCAATTGACGCTAGGAGCAGACAATTATCTCGCCGCCTCTCCTCTTTCGGCATGACGGAAGGAAATGTATTCGGTACTCTCGCCACAGGCGTACCTAGCGAAGCAGCTCCATCCGTCGATGCTGTCCTGAAAGAACAGGAAACTAACGGGAAGGTCCACTTACACTCAGCAGATCTGTTTGAACGGGTGAGTTCTGTAGGGCACAAATTCTGCTGCCCCGAAGCCTCCACGCCTTCCGTGTAGCTCTGGTATATATGGACATGGATATATGGGTCGTGGATGGGCTGATATATATATTGCTTCTCATTCAGCATGCCTTGAGGTAGCTTGTTTTTTGGCGTTCCCACCTGTGCTCTCGCGCAATGGATTTCGAATCCATGGCACTGTCGATCACGCATTTTCTTGGGGAACTTATGTGTCTGTCTCAGTCGACTGCGTCTGACTGAGTACGAACCCTTGCTTGTCGCTCTGAATGACTTTCTCAGTCGTCCCCTCTCCAGCGACTGCGACGGGCGTGGCGCTGCACTCTTCCTTCTGCACTTGAGAGCCAGCAGCTGCGTTTGGTGGAATCTGAGTGTCCAGTGGACCATCCATCATTGCATCAGTCTGAGGAAGTGCAGAAACAGCTCCGGGGGTTCTTCCCAGCCACATACGGGAAGAAGTACGTAGAGTTAGTGCCGGGCATGGGCAGCGGCACCGCATCTCCTAAGGAGCCTCAAGAGCATCAGCTTTCCAAAGCTCTGAGGATCGGGATAGTTCTCAGTGGGGGCCCCGCTCCAGGAGGGCACAATGTAATTGCTGGGCTGTATGACTTTGTCAAACAAAAACACTCCGAGTCAATGCTTGTGGGGTTCATGGGTGGCCTGGATGGGGTGATGAATCAAAACTACACGGCAAGTCACACGAACCATGCTAGTTTTTCCAGTTGACGAATATTGAGTCCATCTGCCTTGACAGCATGTAGTAATGCGAAGGATTACGCGCTGCATTAAATGAGGCTGTAGCACGCTCACACTAGATCTGAATACGAACAGCGGAAGCGCCGCTGCCCTTCGGAATTGAAATAGGATTTGCTGTAATCGGGAAAGTGAGACGGACGTGTGTGATGCCAGCGGGTTCTATTTCGCTGAAAAGATGCGCAGGGCTAATATAAGAGCTGTGATGCTTGGCGCCATAATTTCTCGCAGGTCGTGACAGAGGAGCTCATGGAAGACTTCAGGAACCAGGGAGGTTTCGATATGCTCTGGTCAGGACGTGGCAGAGTTGGTGGAGAGGAAGACATTCAACGGGCCAGAGAGGTAGGCTTTACTGCCAGGCATGTTCGGCCGGGACATTTCACCATATTGATTGGTAGCTTCACAGGGGGTGGATTCAGACGAGCATTTACTGAAAACTTATTTGGTCTCACGAAAAGCCCTGAGCTCCAAGGGGCTAAAGTTTAATACATTAAATTTCTTGTGAAGAACACCCACCATACTTTTCAAGCGTCGTCTGCAGACGCACAGCAATCTCGTCTGCAGACGAGATTGCTGTGGGTTTTCGGGCAAGTTAGATGGAGGGATGATTCGTGCGGTCATGTTAAGTAGCGGGGTACAAATAGTCTGCATGTGTTTTATATTCGGCGAATTAAATACAACAGGGGGTCAGCCGGAGCATCTTTCACCCCTTCATTTGTTTCCTTCCTGGATTGCCAATGAAGGGTTGGTTGGCCTCTCACTAAGGGCGCCCGCTGCCGACATGCTTGCTTTTGTGCAGCTGCCTTTTTTCCATTCCTGCAGGTCTGCGAATCATTGGAGCTGCACGGTTTCGTGCTGGTCGGCGGAGACGGGTCAAACAGCAACGCTGCATTACTAGCAGAGTCCTTTGAAACGAACCTCCCAAGTTGCTGTGTCATTGGAGTACCCAAGACAATTGACGGGGACTTGAAGAATGCTCTGATTGAGGCCTCCTTTGGGTTTGACACGGCGGCAAAGACATATTCGGAGCTCATCGGCAACCTGTGCATTGACGTCAACAGCTCCCAGAAAGTGTATCACTTTGTGAGAGTGATGGGCCGCAGCGCATCTCATCTCGTATTAGAGTGCGCAATGCAGGCGCGACCGAATCTCGTTTTCATCGGGGAAGAGGTGGAGAAGGAGAACATGTCGCTTGAGCAGATAGTGCAGGAACTTGTCGAACTTGTGCTTAAACGCGCGGCAGACGGAAAGATGTATGGCGTTATTCTTGTGCCGGAAGGCCTAATCGAGTTCATTCCGGAAATGAAGCAGCTCATTAAAGAACTTAATAGCGTTTTGAAAACAGGACAAGTGAGTGTGTCAGTTTGTGGAGCTCTCCTTACTAAGACATTTAAGCGGCAGGGAAAGACAAACACATGAACAGGCGCAACCCTCAGAGCAATGCTGGATATGAAGCTACCCCTATTTGAGGCTATGACTACGTCTGCGCACACAGACTTTCAAGCCAGAGCTACTGAAGACAACCCGTGCTGTTTGGGATTTCCTTCCTGATGTGATTCAAGACCAACTGCTTATGGACCGTGAAAGCACAGGCTACATCCAGGTGCGTTCATGCGGGACTCTTTTGGCCAGCGGTGTAGAAGAATTGCGCTCGGCGAAGCGTGCTCACCGTGCGCAAGGTGTTCCTTTCACGCTGCCCGGGCGCCTGGTATCAGCCGATCTGTTGAAAAGAAGCCAGCTTGCTCACACCGTTTTGATACAAGTTTGAGCAGCAGTTGTGCGCGTTAACAGAGCGACAAGATGAAAGCTTGACATCGAAAGGCAGGCCTGAACATTGCGAGTATTTGTTCTGTTTTTTGCACAGGTGGCGAAAATAGCAACTGAGAGGCTATTGATTTTGCTACTAGAAAATGAGCTGGCGAAGCAGGGGAAGGACCCTGAACAGTGGAGTTTCATGCCACATTACTTCGGCTATGAAGGGCGCTGCGCGATGCCGTCAAATTTTGATGCGAATTACTGTTATTCTCTTGGGTTCGTTGCGGGTACGATGTACTTCGACAAAGAGAAGAGATCATTGCCTTTGAATGCTCCCTACACACGTGTTTTGCGGCGAGTCTCGACTCCATTTGCTCTGCATGACAATGCAGTGTTGTAATACTGCATGGTTGCGCCTTTTTTGGTATTAGGCGCCCTTGTTGACAACAGAAGGAACGGATACATGTCCGTCGTGCGGAACCTTGATCAGCATCCCACCCTGTGGACGCCAGCAGGTGTGCAGGCGTTCTATGACCCTAGTGCTACGTTTGCAACACTGAAACAAGCAACTATCTGGCCTCAGTACAGGGCCACAAGTGGCTGGCTGCTCATATGAGCCTGTATGTACCGTTCAATGGACTATTTAACGCAGGCGTACCGTTCACGACGATGATGTGCGTCAAGGAGGACGCTAAAGGTGTAGCCTTCCCTGCAATCACGCGTTCTCTAGTGGACCTTGACGGTCCTCTGTTTAAAGTTTTTTGCCGGGTGAGTGCCGCTGCCACACGAAAAAATTTGCAGCTGTGCAAGAGGCCGTGAAACTTTGGAGGCCGTGACAGCTATGTGCGCAGACGTTTGCGTGAAGCAGAACACCACATACTGTGTGAGGCATTAAGACTGTAGTTACCTCTTGGCATAACGGGTTTCTGCAGTTTGGAAGTAGAATAGGATTTTTACACTGCATCTGTTAACTGTTTAATTTTGGTACAGGCCCGCGACCAGTGGAAGTTCGGTGATTTCTATCGCGTGCCTGGGCCGATTCAATTTGAGGGGCCCACGGCAGACGAGCCGCCGTATGCTGTATCCATTCCAACAGAGGATGAGCTTTTGCACCAGTCGGAGTCTGTTAGTTATGTCGGGGTGAGGTTTTTCTCATCGCAGCTGCATGCCTTGCCTAGCGCCTGTTTTGTGATGACCGCGCAGCAGGACCATACAGGCGGCTTGCCTTCGGCACCTCACTGGTTTGTAGCCGCCCTTACGGCTTTCATCGTGTCCTGGCTCTGCAGGTTGGTGGCCGTGTTGTCAAGAGCTTCGGCTTCTTGAGTGCATTGCAGCGCGAGCGATTGACACATCGTCCGCCTGTGCCTCCCCTATGCCTCGACCCGAAGTGCAAGGCGAGGCCGATGAAGCAGGTTCTTTGCAAGGACCCATACACTCAGCGTCAGGTGCTGATGCATTACCCGTACTTGGCAAACAGCACTTTATTTTACCTCCATGAAGTAGCACATGATAAATACACTCCACCAATCAACTTTGGCCTTCGCGTTGGATTCGTCCTGTTATCAAGACAGAGCCCTGGAGTCATGAACGTCCTGTGGGGACTTCATGAACGCCTGAAGATGGTACAGGGCAAGTGCCTGGCTTTCTTTGGTCTGAAGGGCCTGATTGAGAAAAATTATATTGAAATTACAGACGAAAATCTGGAACTGTTTTTAAACCAGGGAGGCTGCGAGCTCACAGGACGTAGCACTACTCATTGCTTGGGATCCGTCGAAAACCAAGAAGCTGTGAGGCAACGCTGCGAGGAGCTGATGCTAGACGGGTTGGTGATGCCGGGATCCGCTTTCGCCATGTCTGAAGCTGCACTGGTTGCAGAGTACTTCCTCGCGCGCCAATGCCGCACCTCCATCATCGGGGTTCCTGCTACTGGAAGCAACAATTTGGCTGGCGAGTTTATCGAGACCTGCGTTGGATTCGACAGCAGCACCAAGGTGTATGCGGCACTCATTGGCAACGTTCTTACGGATGCCGCCTCTATGCCGAAGTACTGGCATTTTATAAGACTCATGGGCAGGCAGCCTTCGTTCGAGGTAGGCCCCCATCGTCAAGCATTGTGAACAGTTTGGTACTTCTTTTCTCACGTTTTGCGAAACACGTGTAAACCAACTAATGGTTGTAAGGTTATTCGCGGTATTTTCTACTTCGTCGCTTAAGCGAGTGCTCTTTGTTTTGGATTTACTAGGTTCTGGAATGTGCGCTGCAAACCCATCCAAACGTCGTCATCATTGCAGAGGAGTATGGGGCTGCTGACAAGACTCTACTTCACGTTGTGCAGGTACGTTCAGGTAGCAAGCAAGCAAGAGAGCTCGAAGCACATGTGTTGGACTTATGGTTGTCCTGGAGTAGGTGCATCTGCGGTCCATCTTTTAGTGAGACCATATTGAACTGCGTGCTATTGTGCACATGCATTACCTTCAGGACATTGCAGATGTAGTCTGTCGTCGTGCAGAGTTGGGAAGGAACTTTGGAACTGTCTTGATTCCAGATGCACTTTTGATGCACTTGCCCAACATGAAGATTCTCCTGGCTGAGCTCCGGAGGATCATCAGAGAGGCGCAGTCAAAAGGAGAGATGAAAAAAGCACAGGTAACGAGCGAGCGGAGCTATTCGCACGCAGAACTGCAGACCCAGGTTTCATCACTGATTCCCTATCAGTTTGAAGCTCGAGTTTCTGTCAAAGGCACTGGTAGATCCGGGAAGATCCGGGAAGAGTTTAAGAGGCTTGACGTATAGCACTGTGGTTTGGTGAGGATTTAGAGTAACAAGCCGCTCCCACGGAAGAGCCGTAGCGTACCTCACACTTAGGATGGTGCTGGACTCATTTGGAGTGTTGTGCATTGTATGGTGCGTAATAGCAACAACTTATGGACGTGGATAGTTGGGCGGCGAACGAGCCCGACAGCTGGAACTGGAGACTGACTCCATGGAGTGCCGCGCTCTTTAAAACTTTCCCTAAATTCATCCGAAGGGAACTCGTCCAGGTTGATATGGGAGAGGTGCGTCCTACATCAATCAGGTGAATAGCTGTGGCCACGTGACGGCGCAGCGGAATCTTGCTGCGGGTATGATATGCTTGTCTGCAGATTCGTTTTGAGCGTCTCGAAACAGAGGAGCTTTTGGCCCAAATGGTTAAAGAAGAGTTAGAGTATAGGGCGTCAGTAGGCCGGTATTGCGGGAAATTCCAGGCTGTGACTCATTTTTTTGGTTACCAAGGGAGATCTTCAATGCCTTCGACCTTCGACGCAAATCTGGCTTACGCCTACGGGTGAGTCTTCGTGGTAACGGCCGCCTAGCTGACATACAGAGCATTCAGTCTTTTCATGTTTGAGTTCCTTTAGATTCGCTGTCTGATTTAGTAAGGAATGATTAAGTTAGTATTTAAGTCTGCGGAATTCGAAAATGCATGCGCTTACGGCGTAGTCCACCCAGCAGGGCTTGTTCCCCAGCCTTTGTGGTTCATGTTTGCAGGAACCTCGCCTCTATTTTAGTGGAATCAGGAGTAACGGGGCATTGCTGCAGCATCCGCGGCTTGTGTGGCAATCCAAAAGAATGGCACTTAGGCTCTGTGCCTTTTGTGTCGCTCATGCGTCTGGTACCAAATGTACAGGACAACCCTACCCTGACAGCGGCGACGCAGCGCACGGGCACTTCTGCAGCAGACGTTGGAATTGACCGTAGCTCAAGGACACCCAGTGTTACAGAGCAGCCAGTCATTCCCAGCTCTGAAGTTAGCCTTGATGGCAAAGCTTACAGGTGACAAGCTCCGCAGCGTTCAAGGGTAGTGCAGAGCACAACTTGAGGATAACAGTTCGTGTGGAATTTGAATGCTACAGTCAGTGTTACGTAGGAACTATGTCTCCTTCACTGAGACGATTCAGGGTCCGGCTTGTGCATTAGGAAACAGTATAGCTGCTTTGCTTCGCCTGTGGGTCCTTTTGTAGGTGGATGAAGACAGCGCTGGAACAGTGGATGATGGAGGATCGCTTCTGCAATCCTGGTCCCATACAGTTCTATGGCAAGTCACTGTACTGTAGCCAGGAGTGAACCCTCATCGTGTTTAATGCTACTGAACTAAACGTCGTGTAGCTAGTTAGTAATCCTGAGAGGTTGTCACGCGAGAAGACCGTTTCGCCAGAATATATGCAAGGTCGTGCGGCAGGAAGTGCATGCCCAACATGCCGCTGGTACAAGCCGTAATATGCGCATTTGGTGGCCTCCACGTCTTCAGCTGGAAACAGTGGGAAAGGATGCGCGAATCTTGGGTTTGTGATCCCCGTTTGTGTGCGGCTGCACGTACAGGCATTGGCGCAACATTCTTTAACCGCGTCCTGTACGAGGAGCAAGCGGAATACTTCGACATGGTGCGGCGCGTCGAGTGTTATACCAACATTCTGCGGAATACTTGCAGTTTTGGCGTGTCGGACCATATCCTAAAACACGCCTTTGTTTCCCTAACAGGGCTTCTTATGCTAGTGTTTCATTCTGACGAGCTCACCACGCGTATGCCGGCGCTTGGACAAAGTGATGAGACAGATTTTACAGATGTCGAGCCGGCTGCTCTCCGGAAGTCAACATGGAGAGATCAAGGCCCGCTCGGGCGGCCACCATCATCATCTAAACCACCTGGCAACTGAGCGAGAGCGATGCTTGTTTTGCAAATAACTGGTACAACTTTTCTCATGGGTACTTCGCTAATGGGCTGCTGGCGGTATTCGGTGGCAGAGTGCGAAGCCGAATACTGGTAGTGAGCCGGTTAGACCATAGCACGCAGTCAGTATAGCAGGATTAGGCTGTTGCTGATATACAACATAGGTTTCAGCCACACCCTGGCCTGCAGGAAGTCGTGGATGCAGGACGCCCTATATTGCGTCCTGTGAGACACTTGCTCGTGGTCTCGCCTGTAAAGTCTCTCTATCGCGTGGCGTCATGAATTGACTTGTGAAATACTTGCGAAAAGATACGCCATCTCTATTCCTTCTAAAGGATGCTGATAAGGAAAGGCACTACGGCAGTTCAAGTGAAGAACTATAAATGGGATGAAAACAGTTTTTGGCTAGTGTACGCCGGTGGGAAAAAAGCATGGGATGACTAATGCCCAAGCACTGCAGTTCGGCCATCAATTAGCCAGCAATTTTGTCGACTTTCCCGCTCCTCTCTGTGCACTCAAGACTAGGTCGGCGACGACCTGGAAGGCGCTCTCGTTGTTGCTCACAGTAGTGTACTTTGCAGCAGCTTTGGCTGCAGGACACGCGTTTGCAACTGCCACGGAAACCCCTGCTAGCTTAAGCACTTGTATGTCATTTTCGCCGTCACCCATTGCAAGCACGTCACTTGCGTCCACGCCGAGGTGTTCCAGCAGTACCTTTGCTCCGACGGCTTTAGATACACTAGGGTTAATGAACTCAAGATTCCAGTCAAGGGGCCTCACGCATCTTAGGTGGTCACCAACTGCCTTTTCCAGAAGTGGTCGAGCTTGATTCGTAGACTCCACAGTCCCACACGCCACGAGTTTAACGAATCGTGTGGACGCAAATTCCTCGTATGTCAGCACTTCTGGTGCTGGCTCTTTGTACACCACATAGCTCTTATCCGTATACTGATTCCTTTCAATGCATAAGACTTTATCTGGAGTATAACCGAGAATGTTATTCAGCACTCCCATTTCCTTCATCTTCTCTAGCAAAAGGTGCTGGCCAGGAAGCGGTATCTCCGCGCATGACAAGATATCCCCATTCCGTCCATACACTACGCTGCCATTCAGAAAAATTCCAGGATACCCATTGTACTTCATGAGCCCCTTGCAAGTTTCAGAGAGACACGAAAGTGTTCCGTCTCTGGACCGCCCGCTGGCAATGGCCGTGATGATTCCGGCTGCCGCAGTCTTGCCAAACGCTGCTGCATTTGCCTCAGAAGCATTGTGATCAGAATCAAGAAAAGTGTAATCGAAGTCTGTCAGAATGAGTTTCACCCCTCCGAGTTCACAGCAGGTTGAAATATCCATGGCCGCAATCGCACGTCGAGAAAGGGCAAGAACACAGTGTTGACACCGATGACAAGACAAAGGAGGACAAAGCTCAATATAGAACTTGAAATACACTTATTCGGGAGAAAAACAAAATATATTCAGAGATAAAACAACTTCTGGTGAAATCAAATAGGCTGCGAAGCAACTCCAGTAGCAGCAACATAATGTGTGTCACTGCCACGCTTTTGGGGTCTGAGCCATGATACACCACATGTTCGGCTTCGCTGTATTTATACCTACGAGAATGTCAAGTTAAAATGCTAATTACTAAAAACATAGTGTCGAAAGCTCAGCCTTTGACAACTCCTAGGCACTATTCCCTCATGGAATACAGGCAAAGTAGATGTGCCGCTTCGAGTTAGAGCACTGCATTAAAAGTCCCATACAAGCAATGTATGTGCTAGCAGTGTGTCATTGTAGAAGCGATTAAAATTAATCGACTCTACCTGGGCCAAAAGAGCCCCGAGGCTGCAATTACATCATCTACCAACTGTAGCTTCCGCTGTCTGCAACTGAGAAGCACATGGACAGAGAGGCAACCGCAGGTGCCCGCTGCGGGCAGTCAGTGCTTGGTACACTTCATAAATGTATATATAATATTTGCCAGAGATGCAGAGCTATGCTGTAACAAATGGATGTCGCACACTGCCTGGCGCAAGCTTTACAGACTTACAATGACTGTAGTGCTTAGCAGTGTGTCCTGAGGAATTCTAAGCAAGCAGACCTATGTAAGACGCCTCGTTGGGTGATCGCGCACTTTTTTAAAACCGCATGAGTGACTTTTTGAAGCCGCGTTGCTGGATCAATGAAACAGAAGCCATTACCCTCGGGGCTCGGCCCCGTCAGCCTTGAGTGTATATTTCAATCCCTCAGAAACCGAAATCGAAGTCCAGATCTACTTTGTTTGTCTCTGAAGCCGCTGTGCTAGTGGCTGTAGTACTAATAGATGCCGATTGTGGCGCTGGAATGGCTCTGGCATCGCTTAATGCTATTGCTCATCCCGAAAGGAAGACACTTGGTGTTACAAGCTCCTTTGTTGTTTGCCAAATTTTCGTTTCTTTAGCCCAGAACAGATACTTTCAACAGTGCCTGTATCGGTGTAGTCCAAGCTGGACGAAGTCGAAAATGCATCAGCTGTTATGTACATTCTGCATCGCCGTTTAGAGTGAATGAGATACCATTTGGTGGACGGTTGAGTGTAGACCGCGACTCTGCAAGCGTGACCATTATGGCGACTTAAACTAAGCATTTGTTCTTACCCCGAGGTTTTGCTCTCTGCGCAGCCATATCGTCCAGAACAGCTAGGTACCGTTACTTCCAGCTAAGCGTGCAAGTCAACATATCAGGCCAAATGCCAATGCAAAGCCCGTTAACAGGTAACTCCTTTGCGGGAGTCGGCTGTGTCATCGGTCAGCTTCGACTCCACCAATCGCATCCATAGTACTTTTGGCCGTTTCTAGCTTTTCACATTGAAAGCTGTAATCCGTAGACCGTAGGCCTGCACTACACCCCTAGGTAACAAAAGACTCACCACACAGTGGATGAATGAAGTGAAAACGGGGCATAATGCATGCCGCTAGCTGTTGAACAGCGTATGGGAAAGCTGCCAGCTTGCACTTGTACACGCCAGGAAGTTCAGAAGAGACTCTTCCTAATTCGACATTTGGTTTGAATTCAACAAAACTACTATATTCGTGTAGTCTACGTGACCTGCTCATGGGATGACTTAGCTGTCCCCAAGACGATGCGAGCATTCTTGAGAGACAAACACCTCAGACGCTGCACTGGGAGACCTAACCGCATTGCGCAATAGTTTTTTAATGAGACCTCACTCTAAGGAAATTGTGAGAAAATTTTGCATGTTCACTGCAAAGTGCTTATAGCTATCGCTGTAACTATGGAACACTACGTCGAGTCCACGAGTTTTCGACACGGAAAAGCGCGGAGAGACCAGTGTACTCCTAATTTATGACGGGACTTGCAACATCGAGTTGCGCCTTTTGGATCTGTAGCAGTTGTCCAAACCGTTGTGCTGTATCCCTGGCGCTGGTTACGTGCCTGTGTATGTGTGTGCTTCTACTCCAACTACCAAGAAGCAGGAGCGGTATGAATTGCGAAAACTGCCCTCCATTCTTATCTTCTATTTATTAATGAATCTGACATTTTAGTGCTGCATCGTACTCCCGTGTCCAGCTCCTAATTCTGTGCCAAACTGTGTGCCTCATGAAGGCAAGCGTCTCATAAAAGCCCCACTGTCTCCTCTCGATCCTTAGGATGTGGCTTTCCGCTGTCCTGCAGACTACGCTAGACTAAATTCTATGTCGATTTATATTGCGCAACTGCGATTCCCCATTGGCAAAGGTCTCACATAGGGCCCTGGTATGTGGGATTTGACCTGAGCCCACCGGTGAGAGCGGCGCTGAGGAGGAGTTTGTAATGTTGTTGCTTGAGCTTGCTGCAAACACTAAGCTGGTCGTTACGGCCATATAACTGCAGTCGAAGGGACGAGCTCGAGTTGGGCCCACTAGATCCCTTTCTGCGTTGCCAGGACGCTGGCCTGTTGTCCACCAGGAACCTTCGACAAATGACGGCCTTTCAGACGCTTCCAGGACAATAGGCTAAGCTACATCTTGTTGCTTGCATGAGGCATTATGCTGAGAGAGTTTCACAGCGGACGCGGTGGCTCGGCATGCAGAAGTGCCGCCCAAAGTTCTAGGTCTTGCCTATCGGGATACCCGTGCGGTGCGTGAGGGCGCGAACGAGCCGGAACAAAAATTTCAGACACGTGAAACTTCCGAATTGCGTATTTTCTGATGGCTCATGAGACAGCATCTGCCGCGCGGGGCCTGACACAAGGCACAGACATGACCAAGGATGCTACAAAGGCATCTTTGAACGGATTTCTGGGAAACCCCCGATGGTGGCCCGAAGAAACTGAATGTCTCAGTTTTTCAGACAGTTCAGAAGGGCTACGTAAGGTTCACAGGAAGTGCGCGGCTCGACAAGTTTCAAGGGAACGCGTCCAAGCTCTCAGGGACTTCCTCGCTCGAGCTTCCTTTGAAACGGTCACCACAACAGAATCAAAGGAAGGCATTGCAAGCAATGGAAAAGAAGGATCCCAGTTGCCTCAGCCAGCAGATGACACAAGGATGCGCTGGCTAAGAGATGTGCCCCCGTGTTTCGCTTCCTTTACACGCTTCAACTGTAATGTCACACTCGTGGGACAGAGACTGTTTGGCTCGCAAATGGGCGTCTCAGTCCTCTGTAGCGGCACAGTGACAGTTAAAGGTAGTGACACGGTGCATCTCTTGACGCATACTAAGGCTGGTGAGCTCGTTTACGCCCGACATGTCATGCTCACTCCCACGAGCTGCTTGTCTGATAAGCCTGCGCACCAGTGCCAGCCCTTTTCCTATGGCTTTCTGGTGGTCAATCTAAGTTGCCTATCTCCAATGATTCGTGACCTAGTTCTCGCTGAGACTCTTCCATTTGGTGGTATACTTGACCGTTGTGCAGTCAGCAGATCCGTTGAAACTGATAAGCAGCTACACGTTCATCTGGATAGCCGCTTTTTCGGGTTAGATGACAATATGGCTCTGTTTAGATTGGAAAGCGAAGAAACACCACCCGAGTCGAGTGGCCCCTACGTGCAGCAGCCACCGCTAAACTGCCAATGCAACACTTTACCGCCGGGCACTGTCTGCACATTCGGCCGACTGACGACTGTGTGGACCTACGGGCGGGCGGCGGCCCGTGTCGTTGAAATTTTGAACGAAAGAGTTGTGCTCCCTGCCCTATTTAGGGCGGAGGCAGAGCAAGAACGACATAATGGACATGCTGAGGGGCCATCTCAGTGCTCAGAGAATGCAGATGGTGGCATGGACGTATTTCAGTCACGAAGAGCTTTTCTTGCGGGCCGATGCCTTCAGTCAGTGGCTCGCTGTCCTCTCCATTTTAGAGACCTCCCAAAGCCCCACGTGACAAGGAGTGATTTGGTGCATTTGAAGAAACGTGGTGGGGGATGTTCCCTTTGTGGCAGCAAGAGTTGTTCTACGGAATTCCACGCAGCCTTCACGGAGGACCTCAGATAAGCTGAATTTGGAGCGGCATATAGACATATATATATATATATGTGTGTGTATATATATATATATATGATTATACATGGGCGTACTGTGTAGTTACGTTCGTTGAGTGTGATTTTACTCGATGGAAGCCAGGAAGGGAACAGGTCCGTTGCTGTAATTTTCAAATTTGAATGCGCACGGCACACCTGCTGTGGTGTAGCCCGAGGGATCTGGGATCCGCGTATCGCATTTATGCGGGCGTAGATAGACATGAGGTACGCAACTTTTTGTGTTCTGCGTCTCGTCTAGCTGCTTAAGAAGCTCGTTGCATCGATCGATCCGCAATCGCGAACCCGCCTTCTCTTTTCTGGCTTCTTCCGTGGAATTTCACGCCTTCAGACCGAGGGTTATTTTCTTCTCTCATAACTTGTTTGCGTGTAGCGTGAGGCTTTTTGCCGTCAGGGAAAAGTTTCGGCTCGCAAATCGTTGGTCAAACCTGGGCATAGGGGTGAAAACCTAATTCGACAGTATAGTAGCTAATTTCTCCCGAAATTTCCCTCAGCACAGCTGGAGTTCAATTCGTTTAAGGCGGACGGTAAGAGGTATCGGGGACGCGTTGTCCGCCTTTTCTTCAGCTCTAAATGGGTAAGAATCAATGCATACTCAATTGAACTGCTGGGGTTACAATGAACCTCAAGTGGGCCACTTCCGGTAAGCAGAACTGGCACGAGAGATGCTCTAATAGATCTGTCTCTAGTGCAGATCTTGGTGGCGCTAGCGAGTATCCCAGGGAGAGCTTTGAAGAGTGAAGTGGAGAAGGGTTACGTGAACGACAGCTGGATATGGACTAGCCGGTCATAAGCGAGAGCCTAACTGCGTGTTATTTTCAGGGCATTTTGCCCTCGTATTTCGGTAATGTGTCTCAGCAACTATGTGGATGCTGCAGGATAACGTAAATAGAATGCTCGACGCAGGCAGCTGCGCAGATTGTCTTCGCTTCTTAACAACCTCTTACACATAACCTGGAATTAGCTAATTTGGAGACAGGGCTGACTGGTTAGTAAAGCTCCCTGGTTTCCAGGGGATCCGGTATGCTCCTGAGTCCTCTTCAAAAAAGAAGGAAAAATTGTTACTGGCACCCTTGGGCATGCAATCAACCGCATCAGATCTCGAAGCTTAGCAATATCTGGTTGGTAGACGAAAGCGGATAGGGAAAGTAGAAAAAGTGGACTCATATCTTTAGGAAAAGGGCTGGCTATGAGGGCTGCGTGCATAGCGCCAGTGTGTCTTTCGTCAGTCGGAGCTGTGCGATTCCGTTCGCGGATAGCGGCGCCTCTGTGGACTGCCGGCATTGACTGCATCATGACCCCTGGTGTGCGTGCACAGTGAACAGCTAATGCAGAGCTGGAGCGGACAAGGGTAATCCGACTTTTAATTAAAGCAGAGCGGTGCGATGGCCGTAAATGGTGTTGACGCAATTTGTTTTCTGCCCGTTGCTCTGGATGCCAATATGATTAAATTCGACCAGGCGCGGGTTAACGGCGGACGTGACGTTCTTGAGGTAGCCAAATGCTTCGTCATATAATTCATGACTTGCATGAATGGATTAACGAAATTCTCAAGAAGTCTTCATGTTTCAAGAGCTCAAGGCAGCTATGCAGTGCAAGGTGTACATTGAATTAACGCCCACAAGCCAGGTAACGGCTACGTAGACGTAAATACTGCATGCTCAGGGAATGGTATGTATTCCGCTGAGTAGCAAAACAAGTTCTTCAAGCGCTTCAGGACACTTCAGAGCCTGCTCGCGCTAGCGTAACGGATTGCGCTCTATAGAACAAGAGACATCGGCGATCTGCTGTGAGTATCTGTTAACAGCGAATCAGCTTACTACGAAGCGCAATACAGGAACATTTGCAGTGCCTGCAGAAGCATGAGACAGACGCCCCAGGATAGACAAAACACAACCCACTATTCCGCATCTTGCAGGCCGGGCAGGGCGTGGCGCTCATGTTCCGTTAGATTGACCAATGTTGGCCATTTAGTGCCTTCCATGAATAGGCGCGTGGATGACATATCCACCCACACTACAGCTAGTTGCGGAAAGCTTTTGGCATCTAACATCAGCAAATGTAAACACCACAGCCTTAACCACCCTGTGTATTCACTTGAGGAAGGACAGTGTTCATTCTTGGAGCTGGAGTTACCTAAGAACGTTAGGGTGCTACTGCAGCTGGCACCCCAACGTTACTCATGGTAGCTCTAAAGAGACACAAAGGCTTTTCAAAAAGCTATCACCCTTCTCCATGGGATCGCGTCGACTGCAGCATGCAGCCCTGACTCCTTTTTCTTACGTGCGCGTTCAAGTACCCCTTGTTAACAGCACAGGCAGCAGTCGTACTGCATTTCACGCCGCGAAAAGCATCCAGAAAGGACCCAGTATTACACGTGTGAACTAAGTTTGCTCAATGTAAATACCAGAGAGTGTGTGTACCACAGTTGGCTTTGTCCTTATGGACAGCATAGCAGACTCTGTGCTTATAGCCCCTTCAGCGCGCTGGCTGCCATGGTGCAGCAGGACACCCTACCTGATTTATCTGCCGATGGAACGCGCATCTGATTCTGTCCTTATGGCCCCTTTCGGGCGCTGGCGCCCATGGTGTAGCAGGCCACCCTATTTGCTTTCTCCACTAGTGGCTCATAATCAGAGGCTACATACAGCTACACAGGAAAAAAACACTGCTGAAGAGTGAAGCGAAGAGCGCTGCTTTTGCCACGAGCTGGATTAAGGGACAACCATACAGTATCTACATAGTGTCTCCCGTGAGCCTGTAGTGGCCACTATTGAGTAGCAGTACACGAACTGTTCGGCCCATCCATTAGTTTGTGAACGGGTACATTAATTTAAGTATACGTCTAGCAAAAGTGCTCCAAAATCGTCGAGCGCAGTTTTTGCCTCTATCTGGTCCTTTGTTAGTCTCCTTGGATCTTCATAGGCAGCCAATTATGCTGGTTACTCCAGCAGTGGTAAACTAACATACAATACGGCACATTCCGTATTATATAGCTTGTTCAGGTCACCAATATCAAGCAAGTGTGTTGGTAAATGCGCAGTGGACAGAGTTCCGAACTCAGCTTAGGGAGCTGACAAGAGGGCAGAGGCTCCAACACATCCAACGTTGCCAAGAGCCATAACTAAGCGGCTCGTGGTCATTTTATCTTGGTAACAAGTCCTACGAGTCATTGCGCTCCACGAAATAACTTAACGAAGGTTCATACCGTCAGCAGCGGCAGTCGAACACTGGATCATTTAGCTGGCTATGGAAGCCGCATCTTCCCTGGAGGGAGTTAATACTCTCTAGCTTTCCAATAGTCTGATGAGCACATTTAATAACCCAAACGTATGCGTTTTATTGGAGCTTCTTTGGCGAAATCGGCTGCAGCTTCTTTCAGGGCTTGACCGAACCAAACCGAACCATGGAACCCGCTGCTTACCCTTCCTGCGTCGGCAGAGGCTCTGAATTATTTCCACGGCAGTTTCTCAGCACGACAGTCTTAGTTATAAGCTAGGTGTGGCATTTGGGCGCCATATGCACCAAGTGTTCTTTTTCTAAGGTGCACTGTGGTGCATTCGTGGCACCGCCTTCACTGGTTCATTGTGGACCTTTGATCTTTTGAGCTTCAGCTTTAGTGCTGCCTAAACACTGATATGATTGCATCCGATGAAGCAGTATTTTTGTTATTGGGAAGTCACACCTAGGCAGCCTACTTTCTGACGAGAGTAGGCGTGCTTTCGGATTCAGCTCAGTGAGGCAGCTTGAGCTGCAGGATAAGGTACTGTCTTCCTGCAGGCAGCCAGGAAATGAACAATTCGCAAGGGACTGAGCAACAACTGAATAGCGATGAGGGACCTGAGAGGGGTTTGCTCGGCTCGGGAAGAGAAAGCCCCCTTTCTGTTTCGGAATTGCCGCAATTGGACTCACACATGGTAAATGAGGCTGGGACTCGTCGACGAGGTTCTCTTATGGCGGCGCCCGAAGGACGACCACAGGAAGCATTCCAAGTTGCGGAAAATTCCATGGTTGAATGGCCAAGAGGACCACGCAATGCCGTTTCGCGCATTGGATATATCAGTGATACAGCAGACGCATCTGCAGAAGACCATGGTAAAGTGGTGCTTACGAAAGGGAAGGCCGATGAGGTCGATACTTTACCAGGCCCACCACCAACAACAGCTGTCACAAGTCCTTCGGTAACACCGAGGGATATGAAGGGTATCAAAGCCATCTCCCGCCAACGAGTCCAGCAAATGCATCTCGCTTTACCTACTACAACGTGAGTGGTTGCATGAAAACTCGGTTTAAGCTTCAATGTAATTGTAAAGATATTGCAGGGTGTGCACTTTGCCGTTCGACAGTCTCAGAAACTACATTCTACGACTAGCCACAGTGATAAGGCGTTGAGTGATGTGATATCTGGTTCAGGGGACAGATTCGGCCGCGGCCAAAACCACAAGAGTCCCCAAGGAAAGAACCGCCTCTTTCGATCAGCCCAAAGCGAGGATATATAGCTTCTAATCACGTAGACACTCTCCAAGAGTCGGTTAAGAGTGCACCATGCGGCATCTTAACCCCCAAATCCTTAAGCCGTCCCGCATCTTCAAGTCAAGTTTTTTCTGCAGGGCAGCATACGGAAGGAAATTCCATGTTTGAACTGCCTTCAACAACAGACGCCAGGCAGAGAAATGAAGCTGTACTAGAGCAGAAATGCACTGGAACCGAACAGTCGCGTTTGCGGTCCCACGGAGAAGCAAGCATCATTCCCCAGAGCGTTGTCACCACAGGGGCCTCTGATAGCCGGCGTGCCTCACTTCAAGAGCGAGAGAAAACTAATGGTTCAGGCAGTACTGCCAATGACGTCGTGAACGTTGGGAGCTATGGAACCCGGGCGCGCACAACTTCACCTGCCAGCACAGCGAACATGCAGAAAGCCATGGCTGGGGTCTTTTCAACTGCGAATGAGAGGAGAGCGGCCGCACTGGCCTCTAGGATCAGTTCACGAGCTATTTCGCGTGCGGAAGGGTCAATAACAGACCTGAGGCTACTCGCAAAGAAATCAGATGTTACCCATGCAGCTGCTGAACAACTGCGAAGGATGAGGGACTTGAGCACGAACCCGCAGCACGACGCTAACAAGACAGACGTAATGGAAGTGAGTGCACAGTTTGGCGTTGTATGACTAGTGCACCTTCGCACTAGACTATTCCGTGCTTGACTGATAATATAGGTGTACGGATGTATTCGAGCAGCATGTTGATGATTCAGCCGCTGGTATTCGGTGCTCTTCAACATTCGAACCTGCCTGTGATCTTTCTCCGGTTTACAACAAAGTGTCTGGCTGGGTATTAGTCCGAAGAAGCATATAAGCCTAAAGCATAATGCTGCAGATTACAATTCTTTTAGAGATACCAATCCAGTGCGAAACTGTGGTGACATGCAGAGCCCTCACCTGTACACGGACCTTGTCAGTTCCAAGATGGCCGCCGAAAAAGTGGGGAGCGCCTTGGTCCCAACGCCGCCCACTGCTCCTCCCAAGGACAGCTCTCCTGTGGGCGCTGTAGAGGTGTGTGGGGCGAACTTCCGCAACATTCTCGAGCCGATCAAGCTAGTTGGCGATCTAAAGTGGTTCTTTTTCTGCATCACGTATCCTGGTGATTATGAACGTTTTCTATCTGCACTTCCTCTGCTTTATTTGCAGCCGACGGACTCAACAGTTCAGCAGCGGTCTCGCATGCCGCAGAACATGCATGAAACTCAGTTGGAGCTTACTCTGGCTGCTGAAATGGGGGAGCAGAGACGAGTTGCAGCAATAACATCCCGCGCTCGCTCACGTATTATTTCGAGAGCAGAGGGGACCTCTGAGGGAGGGCAGTTGGACTACCACACGAATGTCGCAGAAGCTGCAGCAGAACAGCTACGAAGATTGGAGCAAGCTTCAGGAAAAAAAGTGAGAAAAGAGAAATTGCCCTTTTGGTGGCGCGTAAAGCCCTGCTGCGAATAAGAAGTGTTCGCACCACCACTGCGTCCTCATCGAGCATATTCCTCGCTTCAGCAGTTGGTCAGAATCGTGTGTGTTGTAGTGCCCAACAAAACGCTGCATTCCAATTTCCGCTGCATTACAGTGGATAGGCTTCTGTTAGTTAAGAATTTTATTTACAGCGGTGCAGTGAGATTCGGAATCCTGCTTTCCAATGGACACTGGAGGACACAATACTCTGACTAGTTGCTGAGATTATATACTTCCTTAGGCGCAGCGTACTGTGTAGTGCCGCTGAGAGTGTCATTCATGGTACATATCCGTGCTGTGTGCGTCAACTCCGTCTATAGGAAGTCCCACAGACGCCTCTTCGGAATGACAAAGCTGAGGATGAAGTGAGTAGTCAAGAAATGCCAGCTACTGCTGGTTTTGCTCCCCAGTCCACTTTGTCTTATGAGTTAACGTGCATTCAACAGTGAGCCTTAGGAGTTATCCGATCAGTTGCGAAACCATCTCAGAAGCTCAAGCAAATATGTCATAGTGGCGACTGCATAAATGGTTCTCTTCTGTTCATCATTCAGGCTGCAACAAAGATTCAATCGGTATGGCGCGGGACTAGACTGCGCGTTTGGGTAGTTGCTGCACGAGCTGTTGCTCATTTCACCACATGTGCAGTGCCGCATAGTAAAAGGAACTCTTACGGAATAAGCCGGCACGGAACTTTGCCATCTTTGCAGCAGCCCCGTGACGTTGCAGCTGCGGGCTGCTAAAGGCAAAACGGCGTTTGTTGGATGCAACATTGTTGGCATCCTCGCCAGCACAAGCTAGTTCTGGAATATAAAAGACCCATTGTATTATAGTGCAAGCATTTCCGACTTAGTAGGGGAGTTAAGTAGCAAATGTAACACCCCGCAACAATTGCACTTATCCCTGAATGACCTACCGTCCATCTGAAATAAAACAATTTTGCTTGGAACTTAGCTCATAGTAGAATGGCGGGTGGTTGGACGCCCGTAATCAAATCACCTCTTTCCGTGCCTGTACGTGTTTTGGCCACAAGATTGGTAGATTCAGAGTTGTCAGACCCAAAATCCCATTCCAGTTTGTAGTCTAAAAAGAAGAGCGGTGACCGTTTGTTGTGCGGTTTACCGCTGCGCAGACGGAGCCGTGCGCCTCTTCGGTTAGCCCTCTTGCGAAGCCTCACTGCTCAATGGATGAAAGGACTAACGCAGAGGCACAGGTACCCGTGACGCTGCACTTCCGGAATGTATCTGTGCACTGCACGTCAGCTGGCAACTCACCAACTACAGGTACAAATAAGAAAAGAAACGAAGGCCACTGATATTGTCTGGGAACGATCCAATTCAGTTCTCTAGCGAGGTACTTATCCGAAATGAGATGTAGGGCTGTTAGCATAATCTACCGAAATAGTGCTAGAAGTGGAATACTGCTGCTCCGAGCCTACGGCATGTTGCAGCACGGAAACGTCGCTCCTCTACCGGCAACGGGGGGAAGGGGCTACGACGTGACCTGTCCAAGTCCATGAAAGTTAGCGTTTTATTCCCAGGAAGTTTCAGACGACGGAAGTCGTGGCTGTCACGCAGCTTATCTTCAATTACTTCCAGTCTCCTCCCCAGTACGCGTGAAAGCCAGACTCGTAGCCGCGTAAAAAACGTACAAAATAGCGACAAAGTTCATTGCAGCATTCCTTCTTTGGTTTCGTAATGCACACAGCCCAGTCCTTGAAGAGATGATCCTGAAGGGAACCTATGTCAGAAAGGCATCGGCGTATCCAGGACTCAGTAGCTGCGCAATGCTTCATAAGTTGTTCAAGTGCTTTTCGGATGTTTAGGCGAAGAACATGGAGGAACCCTAGTATTGTTTTCCCCGGTTATTTCTACTGAGCAGAGCACCTGCTCGAATCCCGCAGCTGAACAGGAGGAGAGCAAGAAGAGCTCAACGGCACAATCAGCACGTTTGCCGACATCGCCTCCAATACTTAGTCCCATTCATTCAGCAAGTATGTGCCGAGGCTTTAGGAAGAAGAAGCAATGTGTCAGTGAACGTAGTTCGATGGGTAGAAGGTTGAGAACGGTCAGTTATTTCAAATTGGGCACCCAGACTATCAGAGGGATTTCAAAGGATAAGGCCGACGTCAGCGCTCATGCAGAAGAATCGAGTCATTGGGGAGATAAAGTTGCAAGTGAACAGTTTCGGGAACGCCTAGAAAACTTAGCTGCTACGATGTCAAGATTGTCAAGGGATGAGACTCATCACTTTTCACCTGTGCCAGATTCCGAAGATTCTAGCAAAAGCTCAAGTGAGGACGCTGGCCGGCAATCCAATCTCGCCTTTCCGTTACGTGACTTCGTGGTAGTAGAATACATACTCTCATCGACATCTTGCAATGCTCCTCATGTTTTGCTGATCAGACACATCTAGGGCGTCGCCTGTTGCGGAACACGATCAAGAAGAAGTTTCGAAGTTGAGCCTTCGTTCCAAGTCGGAAGAAGATGCATCTGCTTCTAGTGAAAGCTTAACTTCAGTTAATTCTGCACCGCGCCTTCCTGACGCATCCAGTGAGTGCACACAGCGGCACGGTATACTCGGGGGCCCAACACAGCTGAGTGAAATCCGCGGCCCTCCATCGTACCCAGTAAAGCTCCCGCGTCTTAATCTATTTTGGACTAAGAAGGACACGCCTCGAAGACTGCGTGTTCTTCGTCTCCATGGGCTCTCCAGAGTGAGGAGTACCGACTCATCTGCTAGTCAAGAGCTCCACGCTTCTTCGGATAGCAGCGTAGCAAATCGCCGGGCCCAAATCATCAGGGACTTAATTCCTGCTGGAGTGCGCGATGAAGACTTCACCAGAACCGCACTGTGCCGAACGACGAATGCAGCAACGTCACCGCCAAGTGCAGGCAGCTCCGATGGACATATATGGGGACAATATTCTCCCCACGCCTCCGATGCTTCCGATAGCAGGCAGAGAGACCTTTCAAGTCAATCCACATCCAACAGGTGCATACATGAGTCTCCAGATACGCCAGAACAGTCTCCACTGACTGAAGCTCTGCGAAATGCTGAACTCTACCAGAAAAGGCAGATGACATTGACGACTGAACTAGCCTCAATATGTGGTGCTACGAATAAAGAAAAGAGGGGGGGAAAATGTGGATCTGAAAGCTTTAGACGGGAAGCCTCCAAGGAATGTACAACGCCTGCTCCACGAACCGCCCCACAACAGGCAAGGAAAAGAAGCACAGACAGCAACCTAGGTCCTTCACTGAGAGCCGCAAAGTCTGAGTACACTGCGAACGCTGCTGGCTCACAACAGCTCACAATAACTCCACCGTTAGCAGCAGCTGCTGAAGCAAAGGGAGGTGTTGCGTGTAGCCCTATGGACGAGACCACTGCAGAGCGTTTGCAAGACAACGATCCCTTCATTACTGCGAAGTACGCTGAGAACCCGAAACGGGCAGGTGTGGCTGCAGCGCAGGAAGACGCTGTCTTTGGTCCCATGACGAAGTCGGGAGCGGAGCGTTTGGAAGGGCGTGATGCATCGGTTAGTGGGAAAGCGGCTGGGAAGGCTGTGTCTGTTGGGAAACCTGCGGGAGCTCCTCCCGCGAAGCAGGCAGCTGGTAAGAGCGGTGCGTTGGCTGGCGACAGTGCAAGAGCACCGGCTCCGGCGGCGCCGTCTGCAGCAGTTGCAGGAGGTTCACGAGGAAGCGGAGCTGAAGGAGCAGGCCCGGGTGTACCGGAGGAAGGAGTTGTGTTTGGTCCGATGACGAAGTCGGAGGCGGAGCGTCTGGAAGGGCGTGACGCATCGGCTAGTGGGAAAGCGGCTGGGAAGGCTGTGTCTGTTGGGAAACCTGCGGGAGCTCCTCCCGCGAAGCAGGCAGCTGGTAAGAGCGGTGCGTTGGCTGGCGACAGTGCAAGAGCACCGGCTCCGGCGGCGCCGTCTGCAGCAGTTGCAGGAGGTTCACGAGGAAGCGGAGCTGAAGGAGCAGGCCCGGGTGTACCGGAGGAAGGAGTTGTGTTTGGTCCGATGACGAAGTCGGAAGCGGAGCGTTTGGAAGGGCGTGACGCATCGGCTAGTGGGAAAGCGGCTGGGAAGGCTGTGTCTGTTGGGAAACCTGCGGGAGCTCCTGCCGCGAAGCAGGCAGCTGGTACGAACGGTGCGTTGGCTGGCGACAGTGCAAGAGCACCGGCTCCGGCGGCGCCGTCTGCAGCAGTTGCAGGAGGTTCACGAGGAAGCGGAGCTGAAGGAGCAGGCCCGGGTGTATCGGAGGAAGGAGTTGTATTTGGTCCGATGACGAAGTCGGAAGCGGAGCGTCTGGAAGGGCGTGATGCGTCGGTTAGTGGGAAAGCGGCTGGGAAGGCTGTGTCTGTTGGGAAACCTGCGGGAGCTCCTGCTGCGAAAGAGGCAGGTTTAAGGAGCGGTGCGTTGGCTGGCGACAGTGCAAGAGCACCGGCTCCGGCGGCGCCGTCTGCAGCAGTTGCAGGAGGTTCACGAGGAAGCGGAGCTGAAGGAGCAGGCCCGGGTGTACCGGAGGAAGGTGTTGTGTTTGGTCCGATGACGAAGTCGGAGGCGGAGCGTCTGGAAGGGCGTGACGCATCGGCTAGTGGGAAAGCGGCTGGGAAGGCTGTGTCTGTTGGGAAACCTGCGGGAGCTCCTCCCGCGAAGCAGGCAGCTGGTACGAACGGTGCGTCGGCTGGCGACAGTGCAAGAGCACCGGCTCCGGCGGCGCCGTCTGCAGCAGTTGCAGCAGGTTCACGAGGAAGCGGAGCTGAAGAAGCAGGCCCGGGTGTACCGGAGGAAGGAGTTATTGTGTTTGGTCCGATGACGAAGTCGGAAGCGGAGCGTCTGGAAGGGCGTGACGCATGGGTTAGAGGGAAAGCGGCTGGGAAGGCTGTGTCTGTTGGGAAACCTGCGGGAGGTCCTCCCGCGAAGCAAGCACCTGGTAAGAGCGGTGCGTTGGCTGGCGACAGTGCAAGAGCACCGGCTCCGGCGGCGCCGTCTGCAGCAGTTGCAGGAGGTTCACGAGGAAGCGGAGCTGAAGGAGCAGGCCCGGGTGTATTGGAGGAAGGAGTTGTGTTTGGTCCGACGACGAAGTCGGAAGCGGAGCGTCTGGAAGGGCGTGACGCATCGGCTAGTGGGAATGCGGCTGGGACGGCTGTGTCTGTTGGGAAGCCTGCGGGAGCTCCTGCTGCGAAAGAGGCAGGTTTTAGGTGCGGTGCGTTGGCTGGCGACAGTGCAAGAGCACCGGCTCCGGCGGCGCCGTCTGCAGCAGTTGCAGCAGGTTCACGAGGAAGCGGAGCTGAAGGAGCAGGCCCGGGTGTATCGGAGGAAGGAGTTGTGTTTGGTCCGATGACGAAGTCGGAAGCGGAGCGTCTGGAAGGGCGTGACGCATCGGCTAGTGGGAAAGCGGCTGGGAAGGCTGTGTCTGTTGGGAAACCTGCGGGAGGTCCTCCCGCGAAGCAGGCAGCTGGTAAGAGCGGTGCGCTGGCTGGCGACAGTGCAAGAGCACCGGCGCCGGCAGCGCCGTCTGCAGCAGTTGCAGGAGGTTCACGAGGAAGCGGAGCTGAAGGAGCAGGCCCGGGTGTATCGGAGGAAGGAGTTGTGTTTGGTCCGATGACGAAGTCGGAAGCGGAGCGTCTGGAAGGGCGTGACGCATGGGCTAGTGGGAATGCGGCTGGGAAGGCTGTGTCTGTTGGGAAACCTGCGCGAGCTCCTCCCGCGAAGCAGGCAGCTGGTACGAACGGTGCGTTGGCTGGCGACAGTGCAAGAGCACCGGCTCCGGCGGCGCCGTCTGCAGCAGTTGCATCAGGTTCACGAGGAAGCGGAGCTGAAGAAGCAGGCCCGGGTGTATCGGAGGAAGGAGTTGTATTTGGTCCGATGACGAAGTCGGAAGCGGAGCGTCTGGAAGGGCGTGACGCATCGGTTAGTGGGAAAGCGGCTGGGAAGGCTGTGTCTGTTGGGAAACCTGCGGGAGGTCCTCCCGCGAAGCAGGCAGCTGGTAAGAGCGGTGCGCTGGCTGGCGACAGTGCAAGAGCACCGGCGCCGGCAGCGCCGTCTGCAGCAGTTGCAGCAGGTTCACGAGGAAGCGGAGCTGAAGGAGCAGGCCCGGGTGTATCGGAGGAAGGAGTTGTGTTTGGTCCGATGACGAAGTCGGAGGCGGAGCGTCTGGAAGGGCGTGACGCATCGGCTAGTGGGAATGCGGCTGGGAAGGCTGTGTCTGTTGGGAAACCTGCGGGAGCTCCTCCCGCGAAGCAGGCAGCTGGTACGAACGGTGCGTTGGCTGGCGACAGTGCAAGAGCACCGGCTCCGGCGGCGCCGTCTGCAGCAGTTGCAGGAGGTTCACGAGGAAGCGGAGCTGAAGAAGCAGGCCCGGATGTATCGGAGGAAGGAGTTGTATTTGGTCCGATGACGAAGTCGGAAGCGGAGCGTCTGGAAGGGCGTGACGCATCGGTTAGTGGGAATGCGGCTGGGAAGGCTGTGTCTGTTGGGAAACCTGCGGGAGCTCCTCCCGCGAAGCAGGCAGATGGTAAGAGCGGTGCGTTGGCTGGCGACAGTGCAAGAGCACCGGCTCCGGCGGCGCCGTCTGCAGCAGTTGCAGGAGGTTCACGAGGAAGCGGAGCTGAAGGAGCAGGCCCGGGTGTATCGGAGGAAGGAGTTGTGTTTGGTCCGATGACGAAGTCGGAAGCGGAGCGTCTGGAAGGGCGTGACGCATGGGTTAGTGGGAAAGCGGCTGGGAAGGCTGTGTCTGTTGGGAAACCTGCGGGAGCTCCTCCCGCGAAGCAAGCACCTGGTAAGAGCGGTGCGTTGGCTGGCGACAGTGCAAGAGCACCGGCTCCGGCGGCGCCGTCTGCAGCAGTTGCAGCAGGTTCACGAGGAAGCGGAGCTGAAGGAGCAGGCCCGGGTGTATTGGAGGAAGGAGTTGTGTTTGGTCCGACGACGAAGTCGGAAGCGGAGCGTCTGGAAGGGCGTGACGCATCGGCTAGTGGGAATGCGCCTGGGAAGGCTGTGTCTGTTGGGAAGCCTGCGGGAGCTCCTCCCGCGAAGCAGGCAGCTGGTAAGAGCGGTGCGCTGGCTGGCGACAGTGCAAGAGCACCGGCTCCGGCGGCGCCGTCTGCAGCAGTTGCAGGAGGTTCACGAGGAAGCGGAGCTGAAGGAGCAGGCCCGGGTGTATCGGAGGAAGGAGTTGTGTTTGGTCCGATGACGAAGTCGGAGGCGGAGCGTCTGGAAGGGCGTGACGCATCGGCTAGTGGGAATGCGGCTGGGAAGGCTGTGTCTGTTGGGAAACCTGCGGGAGCTCCTCCCGCGAAGCAGGCAGCTGGTAAGAGCGGTGCGTTGGCTGGCGACAGTGCAAGAGCACCGGCTCCGGCGGCGCCGTCTACAGGAGTTGCAGCAGGTTCACGAGGAAGCGGAGCTGAAGGAGCAGGCCCGGGTGTACCGGAGGAAGGAGTTGTGTTTGGTCCGATGACGAAGTCGGAGGCGGAGCGTTTGGAAGGGCGTGACGCATCGGCTAGTGGGAAAGCGGCTGGGAAAGCTGTGTCTGTTGGGAAACCTGCGGGAGCTCCTCCCGCGAAGCAGGCAGCTGGTACGAACGGTGCGTCGGCTGGCGACAGTGCAAGAGCACCGGCTCCGGCGGCGCCGTCTGCAGCAGTTGCAGCAGGTTCACGAGGAAGCGGAGCTGAAGGAGCAGGCCCGGGTGTACCGGAGGAAGGAGTTGTGTTTGGTCCGATGACGAAGTCGGAAGCGGAGCGTCTGGAAGGGCGTGACGCATGGGTTAGTGGGAAAGCGGCTGGGAAGGCTGTGTCTGTTGGGAAACCTGCGGGAGCTCCTGCCGCGAAGCAGGCAGCTGGTAAGAGCGGTGCGTTGGCTGGCGACAGTGCAAGAGCACCGGCGCCGGCGGCGCCGTCTGCAGCAGTTGCAGGAGGTTCACGAGGAAGCGGAGCTGAAGAAGCAGGCCCGGGTGTATCGGAGGAAGGAGTTGTATTTGGTCCGATGACGAAGTCGGAAGCGGAGCGTTTGGAAGGGCGTGACGCATCGGTTAGTGGGAAAGCGGCTGGGAAGGCTGTGTCTGTTGGGAAACCTGCGGGAGCTCCTCCCGCGAAGCAGGCAGCTGGTAAGAGCGGTGCGCTGGCTGGCGACAGTGCAAGAGCACCGGCGCCGGCAGCGCCGTCTGCAGCAGTTGCAGGAGGTTCACGAGGAAGCGGAGCTGAAGGAGCAGGCCCGGGTGTACCGGAGGAAGGAGTTGTATTTGGTCCGATGACGAAGTCGGAGGCGGAGCGTCTGGAAGGGCGTGACGCATGGGCTAGTGGGAAAGCGGCTGGGAAGGCTGTGTCTGTTGGGAAACCTGCGGGAGCTCCTCCCGCGAAGCAGGCAGCTGGTACGAGCGGTGCGTTGGCTGGCGACAGTGCAAGAGCACCGGCTCCGGCAGCGCCGTCTGCAGCAGTTGCAGGAGGTTCACGAGGAAGCGGAGCTGAAGGAGCAAGCCCGGGTGTATCGGAGGAAGGAGTTGTGTTTGGTCCGATGACGAAGTCGGAAGCGGAGCGTTTGGAAGGGCGTGACGCATCGGTTAGTGGGAAAGCGGCTGGGAAGGCTGTGTCTGTTGGGAAACCTGCGGGAGCTCCTCCCGCGAAGCAGGCAGCTGGTACGAACCGTGCGTTGGCTGGCGACAGTGCAAGAGCACCGGCTCCGGCGGCGCCGTCTGCAGCAGTTGCAGGAGGTTCACGAGGAAGCGGAGCTGAAGGAGCAGGCCCGGGTGTACCGGAGGAAGGAGTTGTGTTTGGTCCGATGACGAAGTCGGAGGCGGAGCGTTTGGAAGGGCGTGATGCGTCGGTTAGTGGGAAAGCGGCTGGGAAGGCTGTGTCTGTTGGGAAACCTGCGGGAGGTCCTCCCGCGAAGCAGGCAGCTGGTAAGAGCGGTGCGCTGGTTGGCGACAGTGCAAGAGCACCGGCTCCGGCAGCGCCGTCTGCAGCAGTTGCAGGAGGTTCACGAGGAAGCGGAGCTGAAGGAGCAGGCCCGGGTGTATCGGAGGAAGGAGTTGTGTTTGGTCCGATGACGAAGTCGGAAGCGGAGCGTCTGGAAGGGCGTGACGCATCGGTTAGTGGCAACGCGGCTGGGAAGGCTGTGTCTGTTGGGAAACCTGCGGGAGGTCCTCCCGCGAAGCAGGCAGCTGGTAAGAGCGGTGCGTTGGCTGGCGACAGTGCAAGAGCACCGGCGCCGGCTGCGCCGTCTGCAGCAGTTGCATCAGGTTCACGAGGAAGCGGAGCTGAAGAAGCAGGCCCGGGTGTATCGGAGGAAGGAGTTGTGTTTGGTCCGATGACGAAGTCGGAAGCGGAGCGTCTCGGAAGGGCGTGACGCATCGGTTAGTGGCAACGCGGCTGGGAAGGCTGTGTCTGTTGGGAAACCTGCGGGAGCTCCTCCCGCGAAGCAGGCAGCTGGTAAGAGCGGTGCGCTGGCTGGCGACAGTGCAAGAGCACCGGCGCCGGCGGCGCCGTCTGCAGCAGTTGCAGCAGGTTCACGAGGAAGCGGAGCTGAAGGAGCAGGCCCGGGTGTATCGGAGGAAGGAGTTGTGTTTGGTCCGATGACGAAGTCGGAAGCGGAGCGTTTGGAAGGGCGTGACGCATGGGTTAGTGGGAATGCGGCTGGGAAGGCTGTGTCTGTTGGGAAACCTGCGGGAGCTCCTCCCGCGAAGCAGGCAGCTGGTAAGAGCGGTGCGCTGGCTGGCGACAGTGCAAGAGCACCGGCTCCGGCGGCGCCGTCTGCAGCAGTTGCAGCAGGTTCACGAGGAAGCGGAGCTGAAGGAGCAGGCCCGGGTGTATTGGAGGAAGGAGTTGTGTTTGGTCCGATGACGAAGTCGGAGGCGGAGCGTCTGGAAGGGCGTGACGCATGGGTTAGTGGGAAAGCGGCTGGGAAGGCTGTGTCTGTTGGGAAACCTGCAGGAGCTCCTGCGGCGATGCAGGCAGCTGGTAAGAGCGGTGCGTTGGCTGGCGACAGTGCAAGAGCACCGGCTCTGGCGGCGACGTCTGCAGCAGTTGCAGCAGGTTCACGAGGAAGCGGAGCTGAAGGAGCAGGCCCGGGTGTACCGGAGGAAGGAGTTGTGTTTGGTCCGATGACGAAGTCGGAAGCGGAGCGTCTGAAAGGGCGTGATGCGTGGGTTAGTGGGAAAGCGGCTGGGAAGGCTGGGCCTGTTGAGAAATCTTCAGGGCAACCTCGCGATATGCGGACAGCCCTTAGAAGCGCCCCATTGGCTGGCCACAGTTCAGGTGAAGCGGCGCTGCGCAGAGCAGCTGCAGAAGGTGCAGCAGAGGAAGTAGTGGGAGGGGCAGGAGTTTCTGGTGCGGAGGAGGGTGTTGTGTTTGGTCCATTGAAGAAGAAGATTGGCAAGTGTTTGGAACTGCGTGATTCGTCAGCTCCGCGTGAGGCCACTGAGTGGATTTCATCGGTTGGACGACGATGTAACATATATGATGTTCGCTATTGTTGTTATGCCCGGTTAACATTTGCTTCATAGATTGTCTTGCGCTATGTGTCTCGTTAGTAGAGTAGCGTGTTTTGGTAATGAGATACGCAGTGGTACTGGTGTTGAGATGAACTTGTCCGAGTTGTTTGGGTTGTACCACTTTGCGATGAGAATGTAAAGCGATGCTTCGTCTTGTTGTTGTGTTGTTTGTCATGCAGTCACTAATAAGAAGCTTGAAGGGAAAGCGTCTAAAGTATTCAGGTGCACGCGTTCCATGAATAATCCTGCGCTTGGTTCGCCAGTCGCGTCGAATGTCTTCCCTCCAGATACTGGAGCGGCTAAATCTGAGCCCACACAAGTGCAGAAGAGTACGGACGAGTTTGTGGAAGTACCACTCTTGCGCCTTCACACACATACTGCGGGGGGCAAGACGCTAACACTCAAGGTGGCTCCTAAACGGAGCAACTCATCACAGGGCTTTATTCACTGCAGAGAAGCAAAACCTGCCTCCCTGCCTGTTGCGCACGGTGAATTGGGGGAACGTAGTAAAAACGGTGTTGCAGTGGCAGCACGTCACTTGTCCGAAAGGCCAAAGGGTAATCACTTCATTTCACATGCAGGTCCACCAACTGCGCTATCCGCACCAGCTAAGCCGATATCCCCAAGAAGAGCAGTAGGCGTAGTTCCAGCTGACACCTCTGTGAGGCAGATGAGCTGGGTTTTGGAGGAACGTGAAGACGGAGGCGCCGAGTCTGAGAGTGCTACTATCATAAACGCAAAAGAGTCACCTAAACGTACGACGGGAGCGCAGCCCTCTCTAGACGCCGTTGCGTCTACCTATCAAGGGCATCCAGACTCTTCAGTAACTCCACACAGTGCTCATGGGAGCGTGCCGAAGCTTCTTCCTTCAGGGAATTCTTACTACCGCATTTCGGCCAAGTCGGCGAAGGCAGATAGCAACTGTGTTACCCTACAAGACTTTACCCAGCCTTCTGTGGAGAATGCGAAAGTAAATGTTCCTGATTTTCGTGATGCATCATTGAGTAGAAGTAACGGAAAATATATCTGGGTACATAAGCCCAGTGAAGAGCTTCTGCGGGAACACGTAACGTGTGTGTTGGATTTTTTAGGAGGCTACCCGCATTCAAGCCACCTGGCGAGGACGAGATGTGAGAACATGGGTACAGGCTGCATCTATTGTGCGCCGTATAAAGTGGGACTGTTCTTCTGAAGAGAAAACTACGCTGGCACTTGGCAAGGTTCAGGCTACTCCTGCTGGCTTTAAATTGAAGAACGGTCCCGAAGATGCGGGCGAATTAAAGCCTCGGAGGAAGTCAATAACCACCGATATTTCTGTCGCAAAACCAGCTCCGGCAAAATCTATCCCAGCAGAGGAGACCCTTTCACGTGAGTCAGTTGTCCCGTGTTTTATTGCAGTATCCAGGGAGAGCTAGGCTAAGCTTGCTCTTGGAACGTGGTTTTGACGAAGCAGCTGCATCTGAATTTCTATGTGTGGATCTGCAGAGCAATCAGAAAAAGATATGAGCTCCGTCGAATGCATTCCTAATACAGGGGAAAGCTCAGTCTCAATATCTAGATCACTGAATAGAGAGACAACAGAAGAGCTGGAAGCACCGCATAAAAAGTGTGGTGACACTTATGCTGCTCCAGAGGGCTCTGTAACTGGGGCTTATGCCGGAAATGGGAACGGTAGTGATACTTTGGAGATAAAGGCCGTCGTGGATGCGGAGGTTGGCGGACCTGACGAAGCTACGCAGCTAAGTGTTGGACTTTCTCAGGGCACGTTACCATTAGCCCCAACAGAGTGTTCAAGGACCCCTTGCGGCGATCCACCTGATGTAACGGAAGTTCCTTTAATAAGCCAAAGAACACTTGTGTCCGATTTAAGAAAAGCAGATTCGGAAGACTCAAGCTCCCTAAAATTAACGTGCCAGGCATCTCAGGGACCAACTGCATCCGAGCTGCATCCCTCATCCTTTGATTTGCCACAAACACAATCGTTTCTGCCTCTTCGCAATAGTGGCACCTTACGTGGAAAGGACAACAACACGAATAGCTTTCTCCCAAGCGCAGGAGAGCTCACTGCAAATGTAGCTCTGCGTGGGCGCAGCGGCTCAAATTGGAACCTCGTTGTTGGTCTTGACAATGCAAAATCCACGCCTGGAAGCGACCTGCTGGATGTAGAGAGTGACGGCAAGCCATTGGTGTCTCTAGAAGTGTCGGAAACCGCAGAACGAGGGCAAACATTAGCTGTTGAAGAACCTTTGATGTCCGGAATCGCCTGCGACCAGTCGAATGTTGGTCCTAAAGTACCGTCGTCTGGGCCGATTGACAGGTTATCAGAGAGAAGTGGTGGCGATCCAGCTAGGCTGGGCGATCGTCAACCTCCAGAGGTTGATGCATACTCTTCAAAGAAAAACAGAAGGAATGTTGCATTTTCTGTGGCTCCTTTTGTACCCTCCATAGGGCGGCCAACAAGGGCAGTTCACCAAGCACAGAAGCAAAAGGAAGAGCCAGTAAAAGTCAACACTGAAAGACGCGAGCAAAGATCTGATGGCCAAGCGGAAGATTCCGCTCCGAATTTCGGTAGACGCGTCTCCTCAGCACTACGCAGTGCATATTCCACCTTCAGCAAGATGGCACCATCTGGGAAGCAGCAGCCTGCTCAGCGAGAGGGGAGCAAAGATGCTCTACACGCCGCTGTGGGGTGGCTAAGAGGTCGGAGCTCCAGCAGGATTACGCAGGAACAAGAAGAAAAGATAACTCCAACTGGAGAGAGTAAAGCAGGCAGTAGATATGCTTCGCTCCACATCGACAAATTTGCGCGACTAGGGCTAGACGCACAGCAATCAACGACTCCAGTCGCTCACGTAGCTACTTCATCATTGGAATCCGAAGACACTCCAGTGGACGTAGCAGACCGCCAAGCTCTGGCCTTTGAGACCAAGAGGTGGGGGAGGCGTTTCACAGCCGTCAACACTCATGAGCCTCGACCAGTCAGCACAGGACCAGCTCTTAACCCCTATCGTCGATCACATCGAACAGAACAGTTCTCTGAGACGCAGGTACAGCCAATACCAAAGAAACAGTAATTTCATTTCTATTTGTGGCTGTAGCTAGGCAACTGAAACAGACTTCTATCGGTAGTATCGGTAGCAGACACTTCAGCGCCACAAGCAGCATAAGCAAGGACAGCACAGGAGTCGTTGGCGCAAAGGGCTTTTTGTTTGGGTCTGGGGGTAACTGTTTGATGAAGAATTGGCCATTGCCTACTTATGACAAGGTTGGGGAGGCTGTGCCTGGAGTGAAGAAAGCAGACCACTTTTTCTCCACGGGCAGCTGGGGAGGATACTGCTGTCCTTCCCGAGAGCCCAGCACCGTCAGCAGCAGCAGGAGTGGTTGGAGCGGAGAATGGTGTTGTGTCTTGATATGTATTTTTCTCGAAAATTGATTCACCCATTTTAGATTTTCACCCATGTTGCCTCGGCCAAAAAGCTGACTAGACGCGTGGCCAGCAACAACTTTTCCTGTTTTCTTCACGAATTCCCTACCAAACTTCGGAAAGTTGCGGTAGCCCAATTAGTCCTTTTTTGTGGCCGACGCATCTCGCTTTCTTTACCGCGCCCTCATTCCTTCTGGAGATATACAATGGGTCAAGAAAAAGCTCTTGCAGCTCTCGCTGTAGCTCTTCAGAGCTGCCGTTTGTCACATCGGCAGGCCCACAAACGCAGGCACCTACCGTTACTTGTTCTCAAATTAGGGGAGCCTTAGATGCAGGGCACTTTTACGTCTGTACAGTATATAAGAAACTACGAAATGTAGCACTTTCTGGTACGGAATTTCACCTATATTTGAAAAAATCAAATATGTCTTCACAATGCCTCATATGCGATACTGAACCCAAGTATGGTTTGCAAACGTTCATTCGTTCCAGTAAAAGGCGGCGCAACCAAAAGGAACGACCACATTCTGAGCCTTTGCCCTCTTGTGGGCCGCTTGGATCCCACAAAACTGCTGCTTATGTTTAGCTCCTGCGACGAAGCCACAAGAGAGCAAAAGGTATCAAAGCGGATGCACTTGAGTAGCTGTTGCGTCTGAACGTCACATGAACAGCACTCTGACGGATATTTACATGTGATTGCCACCATCTATGATATTGCTGGAATGCAAGAAAACAAGGCGGGAGCTTGTAGTTTTTCCATACGTTCGTTCTTTCACACGAGATAGTGAACCTGCAGAAGCTACTCCTGCGTTGTCCTTGCTCTTAGCCATGTGCAGTAGTTGCTGCTTAGAACAACGTGCTTCAATTCGTGTGGCAGCGTATAATTTTCTTTAACTCCTACATGAACAGGAGACAATTGGCGTGCCTCTTGCATCACGGGGCGTCAATGTTGTGGGGTCTTTTAACTTCAACTCCCGCACAACCACGTAGCGTTCAGCATCCAGGGGCCTTCTGGTAAGCATTATCTTAAAAGCAATTAATGCGAAACTGGTGCCTTACCGCTATGTTGATGCCTCCATTTTTGGGGTTCGCGCTAAGCTGCTGAGAGCGAAGTAGAAAATTCATTCATGTGAAGTCCACTACATTTTTGCCAGTTCTCAGTCCTCACCAATTGATTTGTATTCACAAGTCACCAGAGACACTGTTTGACGGGCGCCTGCTCCGATCTTCAGGAAGCTTGTACACTGCACCAATTATAATTAAATTTTCGGCAGTATCCGCAGTTTTGCTTGTTTCGCAGCCCTGGGTGCGCTAACTAATCTACAGAGGCAGCTATAATCTTTGCACTTGTGTTTTACGTAAGATCTAAGAACATAACACCACCGAGGAAAATCTTCTTTTCAGGAGCTCGCCCATCTGCTACTAAAACTGCGGTGAATGGCCGATGGACGCAACTATTGGGAAACGATAGTATCCAGACATCAGCAATTCTCTTACAATTCCCAATACAAATCGAGAAAAGTTGCCAAGGTTTGGAAAATGAACAGAGGTGTCTTGAGGCGTGCCTACCGCTCCATGCACCCGCAAATTAAGGCTCCTTTCAGGTTTGCTTCCTCAGACTCTCACGGCAAGGCCATTTTAAAATAGTCTTCGTGTACGGGCTACATTTATATCTCTGTGCTCATCTAATTTTCCAGCCACGGAAGAAACTTCTATCCACTTCGCCGAAGATTTGGAAACCAAGAACTGCGACTAAAATTTTCGTTGCAACTTTTGGAAACAACATTATCTACTCCAGCTAAAATTGATATTGTTCTTAGGTTGTCAGTGCTAATTATAAAAAGTTTTCCATATGTGCCAGATCAAAAGATGTTAGGCCTGAACGCAGCAAAATGTTTTGGGCAGATTGAGGAAAGACGATTAGTAGGCAGTGTAGGCTATGTGGACATGCAGAGGGCCTCCAGAAGGGGACTCAGCAATGCATGCTATAAGTCCTTTAGGCAACTACACCGAATATGCTGAAATTAGTAAGTTTGTATTTCGCGAGCCGTTGCAGCACTTTGGACCGATGCTAGCACTGGCTTCTGGTAGGGGACACACTCGACTGGATAACTCAAAACGATCGCGACCATACAACTAATGCTGTTGTAATTTACAGACGAAAAGTCATTTAACTGGTAATTTTTGATTAGTACAACCTTGCTGCTCTGCGGAGCGGCTTGCGTCGTACGCCCGTTCCCAGGACGCATTGGCTGAGCGATTGCCCTGGCAGCTGCAGCGCTCTCAGTTCTCTACTCCCAGTACAACCGTATTGAGCTTTTTTCCACTGCTTTCTTTGTTTATTTTGCGTAGAATTCGTTTATTGGGAGTCTTCAGATGAGATTTTTTGGAAGTAACCGCCGTTCCGTCTCACTCCACTGGCGAGTACGCCTCGCAGTAACGCTGGATGCCTAACACGTCGACCCCCCACTTATGACCGCAGTGGCGTTCGGCGGTTTGTGTGTTCTGCGGCCTAACCTGTTCACATTTGTACTAATTCTGGCTCCTCTTGTGGAGGGCCAGCCACGCGGACAGTTTTCGTCCTCGCCGGCAGTGCAATCCTGAGCGTCGACGAGGAAGGTGGCGCAGAACTGTGGTCTTCTCAACTTAACAGCTTTTTAACTTGCTGTGACTGGTTCGCTACCACCAATGACCGTCCCTAGGCTCCTGCGACACGCCGCTACTGCGGCCTTGATCGCTCTCGGAACCTTTCAGGGTCAATCCGATCCAAGCAATGTAGTCGGACTCCTGCGTAATAATTTGAGCTGCCTTTGGGTCGTGGAAGCGAACGGGTCCAACAGCAACGAAACGAGTGGAGTGGGAAATGATTCTGAGGACAGTAGAAGAAGGGGAGAGGGAGGTGGTCCGGGTAGGAGCAAAAAAAACTCGTCGGGTGGTATCGTGCCAGAGATCCCTGAAAATAGAGGTGACACAGGACCTTCGGGGTCCAAAGGTGGTTCAGAAAATCGGGCGAGCGGTCTAAGAGGCGTTTCTTCGAATTCTCAGGGCAGCACTCCTTCGTCTCAGCCAGAGAAGCCAAGTTTACAGAGCATTTTTGGCAACCTCTTTCAGAATTTCGGCTCGGACGAAGTATGTCGATGGCTATAAGCACACGTTATGAGCAGCGCCATCATTCATATGCCCATTATACCTGTTAAGGGATGAGTGTATCTTCGCACTGTATCTTCGCACTGTGATTGTTGTATCACACTTGCGTTGTGCTTTTACAGGAAGGTGGGCACCCTCTTGCTGAACAGGCAAGTGATGCGAAAGCTTTTAATGACCTCATCGACCGAATTTTTGTTCCCCGCCTGCAGACCGCGTAAGTCCAGCCTCACCAGTTAAGATTGTCTTAGGGGCTTGCCGTAGTAGCCCTGTAAATCATCTGTGTTAGCTTCTTCTGTCTGCATGATAGAGAGGAGGAGTGGTTGAGGAATATTGGCGTTTGGTCGCTTCTTTGTGAAATTTGATGCAGACCTAAATATCAGGGGGCTTTGGAATCTATAAACGAGTCAATTTATCGTGACGTACTGAGGGGACCAAAGAAGGTCAAGGGAAATGTTCAGCTATTGCAGCAGGCGTACTCTGTCATTAATCATCCTGCGAAGATGTTAGATGTCCCCGACTTGTTTGTGGAGCTGCGCGCTGCCGCGGATCGTCGGATTTGGGATCAAACGCGCCAACGGGAGAAAGCGCAGTATGAGAGAAAGGGAGACCCGGTCCCAAAGAGGTTCGAGATGTCTGCTGATGATGTGGTGGCGCTGGAAGCTGAAGAGCCTAGGGTGCGAGAGGAGGAGCTGTCGAACACTGAACTGCAAGCTCGTATTCGCATGATAAATGGGTGGATGAAGGAGCAATTTCGTCTGCGCCTGTACTACAGCAAACGCACAGGCGCCTTAAAAGCAGACCCACAGGATCTTGTGGACACCTTCAATCCTGGCCCCAACGTTCCAGTAACAGTTGAGGACATCATTGGTCTGAGCTACGAGGCGGAGCTTGAACCTGAGCCTGAACTTGAGGATTCTGGGAAGCGACAGGTCCCTCATGGCGCAGAACTTTAATTTTTAAGATCCGCACCGCACAGCGTGCTGTTTTGGCTTAGAGGGAGGAAACGGCTGTTGTTTTCCAGTTTCTTCTGCAACTGCCGCATCAACAATCACAACCACGAACTTTTCGCAGCTTTTCGGTGGACGCTGCAGATAAAGACGGGATAGATGTCCCCGTTGTTTGAAAGGACAATTGTCCGAGGCCCATTTTGTCTCATGCCTTTCTGTCCCATGCATTTTTACGGGGACGGTTGCTGCAAATGTTAGCAACGCAGTGGCACGAAGCGACTAGCGGAGACGGCTTACCGGGTATTTGCTGTGACGAGGGCATGAAGCAGCAGGCGATGTGATACCAAAGAATCACGGTGTGCGCTGCTAGACAGAGAGTCATTCGGCACTAAACATTGGCGGGATTATGGATAGGTCTTTGTTTGGCATTTCCAGTTGCCATGTGAGGTCGACACGTTATATATCTTGAAGTTTGGGTTCTGGTGCTAGATGTGCGCGTGCTTTGGGTGCGCGCAACCTCAGTTCAGTGCTTCAGTAATTTAGAGGGCGTTCATTAGCCCTAGCCAGCAGCAGCAGCAGAGTAGTGGGAAGACGAGTGCTGCATCGAAGTCGAGAGAGTCACACTGGCTTTCGCTGTTGCCAGTAGTCTTTCAGCACTTAGCTTAAGGAAGCTCGTGTGAACAGACGCCACACTTCTCGCTAGTTTGGCGCAGATGCGGACGAAGCGGAACGCAAAAGCTTCGGTCCTGGCAGCCCTCATCTGTACGCACTCCTGCGCGGCTTTCCTAGTCCGCCTCGTTAGGCGTAGGGCGAGCAGTTTGAGTGTTGAACGAGTAACATGACTCAGGAAGCCACCCGCCGCTCGGGGGCAGCGAGCTCCTCGTGCGAACTTAATGGGCGGAGTCCCCCGGCTGTAGAGTTTGTGGCCAGATTAAGTGCTGGGAACTCTGGTACAAGGCCGTGCAGGGAGGAAGCAAGCACATGTGGTAACGTCGGCTGCTAAAATGGAAGCTACGGAGATCTCAAACAAAGTGGGACCCTTGCGTGAGCAGTCGCCGTGCTAAAGTGCCTTGCGAATGCCCAGTAGCTGCGCACAGCTAACTGCACACGTTGTGGGGAGCCCACGTCACTGTCCCCGGAGGCAGCGTGATACGAAGCTTGCTAGAATACTGCGACTCTGACGCTGTGATTCCGGCTGTTCGAATGTGTATGCCTACTGCAGTACATGGATCTCGTCATCTGGTGCTGTGCGCTACTGTAGCTTCGAGGAGAGCTGCACAGCAGCTCTCCTGGAAGCTGCGCGATGCCACATCAGTTCCCCCTACGGTTCGCTTCCTCAAGCATATCGACTCTCCCGTGGGGCTTCTACGGCTCGATGGAGTGATTACGACGCTTGCGGGTCCTGCGAGCAGCCTCTGAAGTTGCGCAGTGCTGCTTCCGCCGAATGGATCTGCTAGAAGTCGCGCTGTTTCCATCGCCTTTGAGCGTTGCACTTCCGGATGTTCTGGCGATTTCGGGCTCTACTTCTTCCCAATCCGAACTCCCCTTACTTTTCTGGCATATTCGCTTTCTTCGCCAGCAGCTCCTGCAAGCCTTCGACGCAATCTGCTTGATCCCGAACAGAGCAAGATAAACGTGAAACCGCAGCTTCTCTATGAACGAGGCGTCTCCCCTGTGCAGTTTCTGGTATCTGTCTACGAGGTGCGCAAGGCGCTTAATGTCCTCAGAGTTCGAAGATTTCTCTGGATCCAAATCTCGTTCGCCTGCCATGGCAGCCAAAGCCTTGGCCACAGCATCCTTGTGACGCTCATCAAACGAAGGCCCGCAGCCGGCTCCTTCGAACAAATTTAGCTGGGCCCTCGCATTTGCAGCATTAAACTTCTCGAACGCATCTCGGTTCTGTTCAATATCGGGATGCTCATCACGCTTCTGAAGGCCAAAAACATCAAGCCAGCAACTAAGCTTCCTCCCGAGTGACCCCAGAACGCTTGTTTTGCTCCTCACTGCTTCTGCAGCTGTGGCTTCGACTGCCTCAGACCTCGGATCATGTTCCAGTTTGCGAAACATCCCCTTTACAAGCTTCTTTTCCTTGATGGCATGGGTCGCCTTCAAGTGATTCAGCTGAGATCGCAATGACAGTGCTAAAGGGCTCCCCGGAGAGACTGTAAGATACCGATTTACGGTGGCCAAAGCTCCATCAAAGTCACCCAACTCCTGCTGGGCCTGAGCACCCTACAAAAGCAAAACAACTACATGTAAGTAAAACGCACCCAAATATCCAGGCAATATCCGCGCTTGTTTATCGCCGCATCCATAGAGCTACTGGGTGCACCACAAACAATATTATAGGAGAGAAGCAATGCAACCAGTCAACACGCATGACCTGTCGTGCGAAGAAGATCCACTTAGTTCCTCACCTGGGCTTTCCTGTACAGAGCCTTTAAGGCATTGGGGTCATTCTGCAGTGCTTTGTCACTGTACAAGATGCATGCAGACCAGCGGCCCTCCTTTAGGCAGGAGAGCGACAGGTTTAGCAAGTACGACTGATGCATCTACAGGCACGCACAAGATCAGAGGCAATGCAATCAGCCTAATGTGCTTTATGGCCGTGCGAACGTCTCTTTCACACGAAGAACTAGTGACACGGCGGCTGATGAGGGACGGCAAATATACACAAGGGTGTCGGTGTGTGAGTGAGGGGCATAGGGAAGAAGCCAGCACGGCATCCCGGGTTCTGTTTCGTTTGTAGTACGCAGGACTGTGGAGCGTACAGCAACGAACTCCCTTTTCTTGTCATCATCGAATTCGTCTTCTTTGGCCAATATATATTCAAGGGTGCGAAGGCCACGGCTCCAGGCGTCCGTCGCGCCTCGCCAATCCCCGGCTCGAAAGGCTCTTAGGCCTTCTTCTCGCACACTATCAGTAGATTTGGAGCATTTGTCGTCAGATGGGGTAGTATGGGGGGATTTTTCCCCCAGGTCCTCCTGCTGATCTGGTAGTGATGATGAAGAGCACAGTTCCTTGTCGCTGTCGTGGCTTTTCGTGGTATCATCAAATGCGACTGCGGATGGATCCATTTTGACAAACGAAATGAACTGGCCAGCGAAAACAGAAATATGCAAATGGAACGACAAACTGCAGCGTCAACTACGCTGTATGTTCTTTTGGAGCCCGAGAATGAGATTTACCCCTATGCAAAGAAAGTAGCGCTACTCCAGAAAGCATAAAAGCCGCACCGGCAACAAATTGGTAGCTCAGCTGCTCTCCCAAAAAAAGCCAAGACAACGCCACGGAACAGAGGAAGTTTGCCGCGAATACTGCGACGCTGCTGCTTCCAGCTGATGGGGCAACCAATAAACACTTGACGTGAAAGTTGAGCATAAGGCCGTTGCAAGCAAGCATACAACCAAAAACCAAGGCGCGTAGAAGCAGGACAGAGAAAAAGAAGAAAACTGCTGCTCCTACGGGCACTCCTCCTGGGGTCTTTGCGATCCTGAGGTCGCAACGAGCGCCAGAGGTGGCGAGCAGCAGCGCCTTCCCCGTTTCTTTTAACAGGGCTCCAAAGCTATCAGGCTTCAGATCAAGGTGCGTAAATCCCGTTTCTGGGAAGCCGCACACAATGCCGTCGTCCACGGGAACGGGTTGAAACAGCTTCTCCCGAAAAACGCTTGACAACTGCTGCAGTGGTTCGCCAGGGCTGAAGTCACAAGCTGACTTTCCTATAACCGATGCGGCAGCAGCTAAGAAGCCTGTAAGTGCCACAAGCTGCAAGAAACGCAAAGGCTTGAATGCTGTGGCTGCAGCTGGCGAGCCAGTGGTGACTGTAGGATCAATGCCCGTATAACTGGTCTCGTTCAAATCACCAGGCGCTGAACATGAAGGATCGACGGTAGATCCTGCTTGTCTCGAGGTAGCTAGCGTCACCGTCTTCCCTCCACTACTCCTTAAAGTCCTGTCTGGGTTTCCCTCTACCATCGCTTCGTTCGTTGTAACCCAGGCCGTGCTGTTGCGTTTCCAGCAGCTAGCAAACTAGAGACAATCAGCCTAAATAATCCTTTTAATTCAAGTGTTCACTGGATGGGAGACCGCTAGGGCTTCAAAATTTGACACAGGCGGGCAATGAGACAGCATAAGATTAACGGGGGCTGCTGGGGCTGTGCGGGCTGGAGAAGTCGTCGCCTTTTCGAGATGTATTTGATACCCGCTTCAAATTAATGGCACTAAATTTTAGTTCTTTATTTAGTTTGAGCAGCACTGTCTTCGGTAGCTACAAAGAACTGACGCGACTGACAACGCTTCAGCTGCATCTCCTACAGCTGTGCTTGGAACGCTCCGGTGTCCACTATTATCAGAGTTGCTCCCCTCAAATACTGCGTATTAATATGGGTGCATATATTGAGCTCGGGTGCTTACTTATACCGTGCGTGAGCAATTGTATATCTGCTCGGATTGATGCTTTGCATCGTTCTTTCCATGTATCTAGGTTCAACGTCACAGTTTCGAAGTTCCGAAAGTCCGTCTAGGCATCGCTTTTAAACATCACTTCTTGTTGTTGCCCGGTTTCTTTAGAACAACAAGTTCATTTCGTCAGAATAGCATCTCACTCCCTCGCATACTCAGATCAGTTGTCTGTAGTCAGGACAGTCCACTTTGCTGTTGGTCTTTGTCGGCTTGGTCTTGCGTATCTCTTACCAACTGTTGGAAATCAGATCTTCCAGTTAAGTAGACAGCATTATGGATACCGGCAGTAGCTGCTTAGTTCTTTGCTCCTACGTCTTCGTTGCCATGTGGGGTGGAGCTTCATGTTTGATATTTGAAGAATCTGCAGCTTTGTACGTTGCTTTTATGCTCTCTGTCGAGATGCATGTCTGAGACACGTCTCTGGAGAGGAGTAACTCATCACCTCTTTCAATGGGTATTGGCAATATGCTCCAAGGCAACACATAGCAGCAGCCTTCCAACTTTTGTTGCTCAGTCGGTTTTCTTTCGTTTGTACGCTAATCGTGCATGCGAAGGTGACAGCTTCTTAGTGTTCAGGAAAGGTTGGTCTTGTTTAATTCAGTAGGTGCCACCATGTATTAATTTGCCGTGAATTTTTCCCGGTATTGTCCAGTGCTGGCTGCGGGACGCATGAGCTCCCACAATATAGGACTCTTCGGAGCGTCCCTTCCAATCTTGAGCAATCTGAGATGCTGCTTGTTTCTATAAAAATACTAAGGGCTGTCATCTCTAATTCCTTCACGATATTCACCACTGCATTTCTCTATAAACTCATGCCCTTACGGGCGGACTTTCATCCACCCACCCTGTCCAGCTAGTCTGAACAATAAGGAAGATATATTAATCCGAAGTCCGCAGGGGAGTTTTTGTCTTGAGGCTGTTTTCCCTACATGTCAGAACGTAGGTCAAGGAGGAGGCAGCTGCTGGAGATGCGATAACTGTGGGCATGAGAGCCAGCACACCAATAGGCGTGTGCGGAAGACCCTACTGTCGGCTCCAGCAGAGTACGCAGTTTTGTCTTGACCCTGAACTGGCTCTGTCTTGTGTGACTGGCGCCTTCGGCGTAGTCCCTCTTTTATGGAACAGCGCGCTTGGGAGTGGCCGCCGATTGGCGCCTTGACTCCGCTGCCAACCAAGCTTTCCAACCATAATCTAATGATATATATACGGCGGTACGAATCCTGTGTAAGCGTGGGAAAATGACTGCGCAAAGAAGGATAGAGGTCCTATGCCGCAGGTATAATCGTAGGTATGGTTACGCCTTCGGTGAAGGAAGGAAACTCCCTACAAGAGCTATCTTACCAACCCTAGCTGTCGCTTCGCCCAGAAGACAATGGCATCAAAGTTGCAAGCCACGTTCATTCAAACCCAGCGGGCGATATTCAACAACTGAACTTATTGCTGAGAATTTTCAATCAGGCCTTGTGTCGAAGGGGACATTTGAGTGATATTCCGCTCTAATCTTGAAAAAAAAACTATTGAAAGCTTTAAAGTTGCAAAATCTACTCATTTACTAATAAAATGAGGCATATATCTTATTGACAGTCCCTAATTAGCAAGCGGCGAACACTACCTCGGAAACCCTACGCCCAAATCGCACATCAAGGGCTGTATCAACGGAAATTGACCCGTTTCGTGCATAGAAGAGCAACAATAGTAAGGAAAACGTTGTGGAGCCGGCTCATCATGGTACTGAAGCAGATTCCTGCGATTGTATAGCTAGATAACATACGTGCCTTTATTTTGCAGTCTCTCTCGAGAGGAATAGACACATTCCAGAGACGCGATTATACCGCTAGATTGGCGCGAACACTTGTGGCTGAAAGAGCAGAACGCTTATTGAGCTCACGTAAGTGAAGAAGCGAATCTGAAACTATGACAGGTAATGCTGGGGCAGTTGAAACATGAAGCAGCAAAGTTTCCGAGGGAAAACAGAAAAGCTGAGCCCTAGAAGTAATGCAGCTCCGTAAGGACCCAAGTGCAAATTTCGGTGACACCTATAACACACGACACCTAAACTACCAACAGAGGAAGCCAATGGTTTGCTTAGCACAGTACCAGCACAGCAAATTGGACACTTGAACATCTCTTATTGCGCCACTCCTAAACCACACCAAGCATTACTCAATCCCTGGCAGCACGATTCACTGCCCAGGGGTGTAGCTCTGTCCAGTTGCAAAGCCGCAGGCACTGCTTGCACCCTACTTATATTTTTTAAAAAACTGACGCAAGCAAAGCTGGAGAGCAATTTCACGGAAAACGCCACACTGTAATGCGGCTGGCAGAACGTTTCACCTAGCTTCTCCGGGACCAGGGGAGGATGTAAAAGCACAATGGCCACAAGGGTTCCAAAAATGACCAGATCAACTACAGATGGTGTTTCGAGCACAGCGGAGCGTGTTTCGGAGCGAAGACAGTGCTGTAACCAAATCTCATATCTGTCCAGGGAATGTGAAGACGCCTGACCCAGCGACCCCAGAACAAATGTGAGTGATGCTCTCCAAAAAATGAACTTTTGAAATACGCGAGCGTCGCCTTAAAATATTTAGTTGGTTCATTATAGCCCAACACAACTTGCAATCGTAGGCGGCTCTCCTGCCTAGCCCCACTATGGTACCAACGGGCGATCGGCAGATGCAGGGTGACGGTTTGCAGCCAATCTTCAGACCTTTCCTTTTACCCGTTGTCGCGCATTTAGGCAGGATTTTCTGTGAGCTTATACTATTCCACTGGTCTACCTGACCTAGTGGGATGACGCTACCGACCGCAACTACACAGCTCTGGAAGTTGCAGTTGGTAGGAATTTTGGTCTTGTTGGCGGCACAAAGCACGGTTCGCTCCTCCGCTTTTCGTGCTTTTGGACCGCTGGCTTGTGAGAAAAGGATTTTTCGTCAAAATTTGACGGCGCCTACTGCAGTTCGGTGGCCTGTGAGGGCCGAGACACCTCGCCAAAGGGCACCGTTGGAGACTTCTGCACGCAGGTCTGTACTAGTGCGTCTTCTCTCGTGTACCTGCCTGACACGCTATCCATTGAGACAGACAAGCTCTGTTGGATCAGCGGGGCTCGGTTTACAGGGTTCCAGCAGCGTTAAAGGTGTACGCACTGCCGTGAAGATGCCTGTTGTGCTTTCGCCGGGTGACACTATTGGTGGAGAGGGGCTTCATTGGTGCCCCAGCAAGGCAACTGGGACTTTGATTTTCATGCATGGTCTGGGGGACACTGCGGGAGGATGGACTGAATTACTCCAGCTTTTTGAGGCTGCTCAGATTCATGAGAAGGCACGCCTCATTCTGCCCACGGCCCCGACGCGCCCAGTCACGCTTAATATGGGTGTTCGCATGACGGCATGGAGTGATATAAGGGGTCTTTCTGCAGACTCTAGTGAGGATAAGGATGGCCTCATGGCCAGCAAAGCCCGGATCGACAGAATTATTGATTCAGAGATCAAAGCAGGCATCCACCCTTCGCGAATCCTGGTTGGCGGGTTCAGCCAGGGTGGAGCTCTTGCGTATTTGGTAGGCCTCACATCTCCACACAAGCTAGGGGGTATACTTTCTCTTTCTTCGTGGTGCCCACTCGGCAAGGAGATCCAAGTTTCCCCGCATTATGCCCAGGCTGTTCCTCGCATCCTGCACTGTCACGGTGCTGTAGATGACATTGTTCGTCCCATATACGGACAAACAAGCGTGGAGAGCGTGAGAAATAGGCTAATAGATTCGGGGGCTAGGCCTGAGAAGTGCCAGGATGACATTACATTCAAGCTGTACGAGGGGCTGGGACATTCAGCAAATCAGCAAGAGCTCAACGACATCAAGGTGTTCCTTTCACGCATATTCAACGCAAAGTAAATAATGACGATTTACGCAGGTATGGACTTCGCTGGGGAGTTCCACTGTTCATATTTCAGTGGCAACTCGTCAGGTGCTACTCTGCACAACGTGGCTCGCGAAAGCCTTCCGACGCTTCTAGGCGCAGGCAAACAAGCAGAGTTATACCGGAGCCATTCGTTGGTTTACATTCGTGACTTCTGTGGCGATACGGACGACTGAAGCTTCCAAGATTCCAAGCTTTGGCGCATGAACAGGTAGTAACCGTACACCAAGTGGACTGCGCTGATCATGCTTGTGTATACCATTACATAGCAGAGGGGATAGTACTGTACATGACGGTTTAGCAGGGGTCGCTGTACATGGTGGCTTGGCAGGGGCTACTTCCTGTACATGGCGGTTCGGCAAAGGCTCCTGTACACGGTGGCTTGGCAGAAGCAGCTGTTCATGATAGCATTGCACAGGAGCCAAGCAGCTTGTGCTTTGGGACATGATGGCTCAAATGGAACCGAGAAGAACACTCTTTACTCTGTAGAGCTAGCTTGAGCAACGGACAGTCCCAGTTTGCCCTAAGACGTCCATCCTGGTGTTATAATTTGGATGGGAAGTGTCGGAGAGACATGCTTGTTGATGAGCGGAACCTTTTTTTGGGTTCTTCTTAACAAGTAAGAGTCCGTATTTCAGTCCCAAAGTAGCTGATTCCGGGAGCTGACGGGGAGAGAGCGTGGCGAGGCCACTCTATGAATATGGCGTTTTCATACAATGCCGTGCATGGAAAGGGCTTTTGTACTTAGGCTGAAGTAGAAGAATAGCCTATTGGTGACACATCAGTTAGATTGGTAGTCA
>NW_013541479.1:2500-8656 GCF_000499545.2 Eimeria tenella
CGCAGCTGCTGCCGGGGAAAAAAAGGCAAAGTGGCGCAAATGAAGCGCAATTTGGCGCAAATAAATGCAAATGGATTCGAAAAGGAGAAAGAGGGTGGCAGCAGATGCAGACAGACGCAAAAGCGGCTCCGAAACGCGCGAAACTGGCCGAGTTCCGAAAAAAACGGGAAGGTCCACGCGGTAGCAGCTGCTGCTGCAGCAGCAGCGCGTCCCAAGTGCAAGGCAGCAGCGGCAAACGCGAAGGACGCAGCAGCAGCAGCAAGTCCCAAGTGGCAGCAGCAGGGCAAGTGCGGAATGGGCAGCAACACCAGCAAGCGCCAAATGCGCAGCAGCAGCAAGTGCCAAGTGCGCAGCAGCAGCAGCAAATGCGAAGTACGCCACAGCAGCAGCAAATGCGTAGCAGCACCAGCAGCAGCAAATGCGTAGCAGCACCAGCAAATGCGAAATAGCAGCAGCAGCAAGTGCGAAGCACGCCGCAGCAGCAGCAAACGCGAAATGTGCAGCGGCAGCAGCAAGTGCCAAGTGCGCAGCAGCAGCAGCAAATGCGAAATACGCCACACGAGCAGCAGCAAACGCGAAGTAGGCAGCAGCAGCAGCAAATGCGAAATAGACCGCCGCAACAGCAAGTGCGAAGTGGGCAGCAGCAGCAGCAAGTGCGAAATACGCAGCAGCAGCAGCAAATGCGAAGTACGCAGCAGCAGCAGCACATGCAAAATACATCGCAGCAGCAGCAAATGAAAAGTACGCCACAGCAGCAGCAAAAAAAGAGGAATTTGCAGCAGCAGTCCGCAACAGCAGCAGCAGCGACTCTGGCTCTGGTGCAGCAGCAAAGATTTTCAGTTTTGCTCACCTTGGAACGAATTCGCTGTAGAGGCAAAACGCCCTGTAAAGCAAGCTGTCTTGTTCGCCTCTGAGAGCCGCTGAAATTCAGAAAAATGTTTTGCAAAAGTCCAAAAAGTGAAAAAAGAATTCAAAAAGATTAAAGTATTCAAAATGACCGCAAAAAGAGTTTAAAATATTCAAAAAGTCCGCAGAAAATGCAAGTGAAAAGCTTTTCTGAAATGCAATTGTGAAACGCGAAAGCTGGAAAACAGGAAAGCTGCCGAGACACCTAACGAACCCGCGGGAAAGCTGCAGCTTTCCGCCTTTTTCTGCACGCCAAAAGTTGTTTTTTGCATTTATTTAAATACATAAATGCAAATAAATGCAAGTGAATGCAAATTAATTAATTATTTTCGGAAGTTGTTTCGTTTGGGACGCAGAACAACAGCTGGGGCGCAGACAGGCGGCGCCAAGTTGAACGAGTGGAAAGCTGGAGGTTGCGTGCAGATTGTGGAGTTAAAAATTAAAAAACTTGAAAATAAAATTAAAAACTTTAAAATAAAATCAAAATGAATTCAAAATAAAACCAAAGGGAATCTAATTGTGCAGCAAAAGGGGAAAAGAGCCGCTGGACTCTGCAGCAGCTGCTTCTCACTCAGGACTGCGGGGGGCTCTTGAGTGTCGATTTCGTCGAGGGGACTTTCTCCGGAGAAAGATGTTTGCGTTTCTGCGTCGGAGAAGGTTTTAGGAGGAGTCAGTTTTGCTGCTGCTGCTGCTGCTTCCTCTTCTTCTTTCCTTCGCCTTTCTGCTTCTTCTCTTTCCGCCCTTTCTTCTTCCTCCCGCAGCCGCCGCTGCGCTTCCGCCTCCTCCTTGTCCTGCGCATGCATGCATGCATGCAGACCCACTTGGTCTCCTCCAAACTCACTGCAGCAGCAGCAGCAGCAGCAGCAGCAGCAGCAACAGCGGCAGCAGCAGCACAGCAGCAGCAGCAGCAGGAGCTGACCAGGTTGACTTGGACGGCGACGTGGAGGCTTTCGATGTGGACTTGTTCGCCGACCTCTCGGGTCTCCGGCGCTGCTTCTGTTGCTGCTTCCTGCGTCTGCTGCTGCTGCTGCACCTGCTGGTCCTGCAGCAGCGGCTCGCAGTCTGCTGCAGCATCTTTGACTTCGACAACTGCGTTGCACTCCTTCTCTGCGCACTCGGGGTTGACCTGCGGGGCGCAGCAGCTTCATTTCGAAACTTGAAATCCGCAAAAAACGCCAAGTCCGGGGCCAAATTGGACCATTTTTGCATTAAAAAGACTCCATTTTATCATTTGAGATATTTAAAACGATTTAAAATACTTTTAATTCAAAAAAGTCAAAAAATTTGCATGCAAATCACCTGAATGCCGCAGTGTACAAGCTTGTGCCGCCGGTCCCGCCGCGGCGCCGTCTGCAGCAAATGCGCCACTAACGCGTTCACCTGAACAAAATAAAAAAGAATTTAAATTAAATTTGAAATTTAAAATTAAATTTAAATTTGAAATTAAAATTAAAATTAAAATTAAAATTGCATTTAAAATCAGAAGCTGGGCTTGAGCTGCTGCGCGCTGGTCACCGGAAACGCGTACAGGAATGGAACAAAAGGATTGAAATTGGATTTCCTTTTGAATTTCTTTTTTTAATTTAATTTCAATTAAATTAAATTAATTAATTAATTAATTAATTTAATTCAATTTAATTTAATTCAAAAGACTCACTGCGTCTTGTTCGGGCAAGTTAGCTTTGCGGAACTTGAGGCGCGCCATCAGGTGTATCACCTGCAGAAACGAGTCGTACTCTGTGGAGGGCGCAGAGCAGAAATGAGGAAAAAAAGGTGCATTTGAATTAAAAAAAAGCAAAAAATAGGATAATTTTGCAAAATAAATTCATTTAAAAGGTAAAATTAAAGTTTTATCCGCGAAAAAACGGCGGATCGCGCTCCCCGGGGCCCCGAAACTTGAACTTGAACTGCGGCGCTCACCCAGACACCGCTCGCCCTTCGCCACGGACTTGAAAATGTGCTGCAGAGGGTCTGGGTCTTTATGAACTGGAAACAGTTTGTTTTCGAGGCACTGCAGCAAAGCAGCAGCAGCAGCAAGAGGCACTGCAGCAGGTCAGCAGCAGCAGCAGCGGCGCTGCAGCGCGTCCGCAGCACCAACAGCAGCAACGCGCAAAAGCTGCAATCTGCAGCGCAGCAGCGCGCGCTGCTGCAGCGCTGCATGCAGCCTTCTCCTGGCTCTTTAATTCTGTGGATTCGTTTGGCTTCCCTAGCTGCTGCTGCTGCTGCTGCTGCTGCAGCAAACTGACCATCTTGATGAAGTGGGACTCCGTCATGAATCCGTTGTAGGCGTAGAAGTCGAAGACCTGCTGCAGCGGGCGGTCTAAAGAAGAAGCCATATAGAAAATGACTCCGCCGTCTGGCTGGGTCTTCAAGTAGATCTGGTTCGCGGGAGCCTCGGGTTCCGCGAAGGAAACGTGCACCCGCGGGGACCTGGGGGGTCCCGAGTTAATTAAAATGGAATGCGGCATTGCAGCAGCTTTTTTTGAGCCCAAGATCGCAAAAAAGTGACCGAATCTGCGCTTTCGGCGGAGCGGGAGGCAGCGCGCGGCGAGCTGTCTGTACACCCGGAGGCCCGCAGGTATCGGGGGCTCAATTCGCGCTTCCGCAGCCTCAAAGCATTTCTTCTGCGACTTAGTGGCAATAAAAAACAAATTAAATCCTTCGAGAAGGGTATTTCACGGAAGAATGCAAAAGCGCCGCCGAAGGTGCCCGCAGTGTGCAGACCATTGGCTTTCAGCAGCGGGGCCTCACGCACAGCAGCTCCAGCCCTCCACCGCAGCCAAAGACCCCTTCTTTAAATGAAATTTGCAAAACAAAATGCATTTGTAGTTTAAATTGAAAGAGAGAAGAGCTTTTCGAAGAAGATCCGCGGGAAGCTGCATAGGCAGCTGCTGCTGCTGTGCGGCGGTCCAACGGTCTGCTGCAGCAGCAGCTCTCGCGCAGCCCGCAGCGCCCACAACTTTGAATTTCCTTTTCAAAATATAAATTCTTTTAATTAAATTCAAATTAAAAGAAAATAAAATCAAAAAAAGAAATTCTCTCTCACTTCCCCGCACGCAGCCGCCGCGGTGTCTGGCCGCATGCTGCGGCGACGCCGACGCGCGCTGGCTGGCTGCGCTCAAACCCTAAACCCTAAACCCTAAACCGCCGAGACACGTTTATGAAATGAAAAGCACTGTGCTGCTGTAAGAGGTTTACTTTGCTATTTGCTGAACATTTAAACAATTAAAATTAAGAGATGCATGCAGGTGAGTGCATGCAAAGAGCTGCATGCAAGGACTTTAAAAGGATTTAAATTGCATTTAAAACGCAACAATGTAATCACGAACTCTCTAGGTTTATTCACATTTGCTGCATGCAGCAGCAGCAGCAGCAGTGCACTGCAGCAAAAGAATCCAAACCCTCTGCATGCTGCCCCTTTTGGCCCCTCCTTGGGTTTCAGGTGTACGTACACCCCGCGATAAGCAAAAGAATAAATGACAAGTTAAAAACAAACCGAGCGATCGTCGAAAAAAATTAAGAAGCATCAACTAACCAAGTGCAGCAGCAGCAGCAGCAGCTGCTGCTGCTGCTGCTGCTGCTGCTGGTGCTGGTACTGCGTCTACCGTGGGTGCTGCTTCTGCAGCAGCAAAGACGCAGCAGCAGCTGCTGCGCTTGCTACTGGTGATGCTACCGCAGCAGCAAAGACGCAGCAGCAGCAGCGGCTGCTGCTGCTGCACGTGCTGTTGGTGCTGCTTCTGCAACGGCCAAGACGCAGCAGCGACTGCTGCTGCTGCTACACCTGCTGCTGGTGCTGCTTCTGCAGCAGCTAAGGCGCAGCAGCAGCAGCTGCTGCTGCTGCTGTTCCCGGCCTCAGAAGCCTCCGGGCGCCAATTAAATGAGAGATTCTTTCGGCGCTTCAAATTAAACATATTTAATTCAATTTATTTTTATTATTATTTATTTATTTAATTAAATGCTTCAAGAGACAATCTGCTGCTGCTGCTGCTGCTGCTGCTGCTCAGCTACGTGAGGAGCAGCAGCGGCGCTGTCGCTTCTCTGGCTGCTTTTCTGATTTGGCTTTGCTGCTGTCTGCTGCGGCGTTTGCTGCTGCTGCTGCTGCTTCTGCTGCTGCCCCGGCCTCCTTGCGCTTCTTTGAAACTGCTGCTGCCAGGCCCTCTTTGCTGCTGCTGTCGCCCGTGCTGCTGCTGCTGTTGCTGCTCGCAGCAACAGCGACGGGCCGCTCCGCCTTGGCTGCTTCCACCTTGGCCTTGATCTCCTGAGCTGCAGCAGCAGCAGCAGCAGCTGCTGCTGCTGCTGTCCGCTTCCGCTGCCTGCTTTCTCTTTGCTGCTCCCGAGTGTTGGCCCTGGCGGGGCTTTCTATCTTTGCTTCCTTCAGTGCTGCTGTCTCTACTCTCTTTTGCTGCTTCTTTGGTTGCTGCTGCTGTTGCTGCTGCTGCTGCTGCGCCTTGGCGTTCTTTGCTGCTGCAGCGCGGGCGGCCTCAGGGGGTGCCGCCGCTTTAGAAGGCCTCCCTCTGGGTCGTTTTGCTGCTGCTGGCTTTGCAGCAGCTGCCTTGGCAGCGCTGCTGCTGCTGCTGCTCTTGCTGCTGCTGCTCTTGCTGCTGCTGCTCTTGCTGCTGCTGCTCTTGCTGCTGCTGCTCTTGCTGCTGCTGCTGGTGCTGCGTCCCCTGTTGGCGGTGCTGTTCTTGCTGGCGGCGCCGTTGTTCCGGGCGGGGGCGTTGGCGCCCCTGCTGCTGCTGCTGCTGCTGCTCTCCTTGCCTTTGGCAGCAGCAGCAGCAGCGCCGACGTTTTGCTGCAGCCTTGCTGCGTGTTTGCTGCTGGCTCTGTCTGTTTGGGGGCTGCGGGGGGCAGGTGCTGGTCTGGTGGGCGCTGGTGCAGCAGCAGTAGCAGCAGCAGGAGCGGGAGCCGGCGTGTCTGCTGCTGCTGCAGCAGCAGCAGCAGCAGCAGCTTCCGCCTGTTGCTTTTCTCTATTTTTACTGACAATGGCCCCCATTTTGGCGGCGCAGAAAAGAAGGGTTCGCCCGGGGCTTCGGGTGTACAGACAGCAGCAGCGCCGCGCGAGTCGCCGCCTGCTGCAGCCCTCTACAAGCAACGGCTGCGCTGCTGCATAAATTTGAATTAAATTAAATTCTAAAAGACAAATTAAAATTAAATTAATTCAAAGTTGCGAAATTCTGAGCAGCAGGGGCCCCCCAGCTGGCCCGCTGGACCGTCGGTGGCGCCCGCGGGCCGCAGCGCCGCTGCGTGGGA
>NW_013541479.1:8756-11111 GCF_000499545.2 Eimeria tenella
CCCTAAAAGTGGGTAAAGATGAAACCATAGACCCTCCCATCCAAGAAGCGTGTTGGCGGTTGCTGGCGAAGACAAGAGTGACTCCCGCAGGTGCAGTAGCAGCAGCAGCAGCAGCAGCAGCGGCAGGAGCAGCAGCAGTGTCCGCAGCAGCAGCAGCAGGCGCAGCAGCAAGAGCAGCAGGAGCAGCAGCGGGATCTGGAGGTTGCAGCGCTGCCGCGCAGCTGCCGTTGCTGGCTCCTGCTGCTCCGCTGCTGCTGCTGCTGCTGCTGCTGCTGTTTAGACTCAGGGAAAGCAGCTCTTGAAGCATTCTTTGCTGCAGCCCCTGCAGCAAAGAACCTCCTCTGCAGAAGACAATGTGGGGTGTCAGTGCAGGTGCGAGCGAGGTGTCTATACACCTGAAGGCCTTCACAATTATATCCGTCAAAGTTGCTGCTGGCAGCAGCTGCGCGTCGCTCCAGCCCGCGCTGCTGCTGCTGCTGCTGCTGCAGCTGCTGCTCTCTTTCTCGCGGTTTGCTTCTTCATTTGACTCTTTATTTCCATTTATTTCTTCTTTTTTTTCTTTATTTTCTTTTTCGCCACTTAAAGACCCGAAACTTCCGAAGTAGACTTCCGCCGGCAGCCGCCGCGCGCAGCCGTCGAGCTGCGCAGACACCCCACGGGCGAGCTCGACTCGTGAATTCCATTTTGGGTTTAAATGCGGAAATATTTAATTAAATAAATTATTTGATAATTTAAAAATATAATCATTTATTTATTTCTCTGTTTTCGGGGTTTATGTCTTCGAACGGCGGCTTTTTGTTGCTGCTGCTCGCGTAGAAAACCTAAACCTAGACCCTAAACCCGAAACTCTAAACCCTAGACCCTTTTTCAGGGTCTGTGCTGCACTCGCCTCAATGAATGTGCCGTCTGGCAGCTCTAGGGTCTTTTCCCCTTCATCTTCGTCCTCCTCGTCCCTAGAAAACGTACAATTTCTGCTGCTGCTGCTGCTGCCCCTGCTACTGAAGGGTTTGGGGTGTACGTACACCAGACTCGCCTTAGCAGCCTCCAGCTGCTCAGGCGCTAACCCCCCAAACCCTTTCTTTCTCAGTTCTTCTTCAAAGGCAGCAGTCACGTCGGCGCCTGCTCATAAACGCCGAATCAGGGTTTAGGGTTTAGGGTTTAGGGTTTGCTTCACAGCCAGCAGCTCCACCGAGTCCAGCTGATCTCACGACTGCGCTCTAGGGTTAAGGGTTTAGGGTTGGGGGCCACATAAGAAGAAGCCGTACGAAGAAGTGCAGCGTAAGGCCTGACTGGCTTAAGCCCCGGATTAGGGTTTAGGGTTTAGGGTTTAGGGTTTACCGCCGACGGGCATTCTGAAGGTGGCGTGGGGCAGCTCATAGAAATCAAGAACTGGAACAGCACTAGTTATTTTATTTCCCATTTCCACTGCTATGCCTCGGCTTAACCCTAAACGACAATTAACACAATTGCTGCTGCTGCTGCTGTTGCTGCTGCTGCTGCTGCGGCGGCAGCAGAGTGAGCGCCGCGGCGTTCCCCGGTAGCAGCCGAGAAAACGAAGTCAGTGAGGCAGCAGCAGCAGCAATAGCACTTTTGCTGCCACCCGCAGCAGCACTTCCAGCAGCAGGAGAGCAGCAGCAGCAGGGAAGGAGCAGCAGCAGGAAAGCAGCAGCAGCACGAACAAAAGCCACAGCAGCAGGTGCAAGAACCCGACAGCAGCAGCAACAGCAGCAAAACGAATAATATCAACAACACCAACAATAACCGCATTATCTTCATCAACAGCAGCAGCATGTTCATCACGAGCAGCAGCAGCAACAGCAGCAGCAGCAGCAGCAGCAGCAGCTACCTGCAGCAAAGAGCCCCATGGGCGCCCTCGGCAGCAGCACAGCTTCGCTGCAGTTGAGCTTCTCAAAGGCGACGTCTAGAATTTGCTGCTGGCAGCTGCGGCTAGCTAGCGAGCTGCAGCAGAAAGCAAGGGTTGCTGCTGCTGCCGCATCGTTGCTGCTGCTGCTGCTGCTGCTGCTGCTCCCCAGCGTGCTTTCTATGCCGCAAGAAATTGTCTCCAGCAGCTGGTCGCAGCTGCTGCCTGCAGACCAACAGACTCCTCAGCCACTAGCCAGCTAGCTAGCTAGCTAGCTAGCTGGCTAGCTAGCTAGCTAGCTAGCTAGCTATATTGCTACTAGCATTATTACGTAACCCCCTTGCTGTCTATCTAGCTGTCTAGCTAGCTAGCTAGCTAGCTAGCTAGCTAGCTGGCTAGCTAGCTAGCTAGCTAGCCAGGCAGGTAGCTAGCTAGCTAGCTAGCTAGCTAGCTAGCTAGCTAGCTAGCTAGCTAGCTAGCTGGCTAGCTAGCTA
>NW_013541479.1:11211-18711 GCF_000499545.2 Eimeria tenella
GCTGCTGCTGCTGCTGCTGCTGCTGTAGTCGGTGGCTGCCATTGCCGAGCCGCACTTTTGACTCTTTGCATGCAAAAAGCAAAAGGACAAAAGAAGCAGCTTTTTATTTTTCAGTAAAATATTAATCAATTAATTAATTAATTAAAACAATTAAATTAATTAATTAAAGTAATTAATTCAATTAAATTAATTAATTAATTATTACACTTTGTTGCTGCCTCCTTGTTTACTTGTGTCTTTGGCTGCAGTCAGGCTTTCCTATTTGCTGCTGCTGCTGCTTCTGCTGCTTTTGCTGCGCTTGTTTGTTCTTGGCCTTACGATTTTGCTGCTGCTGCTGTAGCTGCTGCGGCTGCTGCTGCTGCTGCTGCTGCGCTGCTGCTGCTGCTGTTGCTGCTGCTGCTGCCTCAGCTGGGTGTCGATGTGGCGCCACTATGCCCGGAGCTGCAAACCCTAAACTCTCGACCCTAAGCCCTAAACCCTAAACCCTAAACCCTAAACCCTAAACCCTAAACCGTAGGTCGTAGAGGTGAAGGTCACCCTGCGCCTGTGTGCATCCCGGGCCACCAACAGGTGCTGTGGAGGGTTTAGGGATTAGGGTTTAGGGTTTAGGGTTTGGGGTTGACAATTAAGGCTCTATAAAAACAAACAAAGAACATAAATTGGAAATAAATGATTTATAAATATAAAAATATAAACAGCAAATGAGTTTATTCTTATACAAACCCTTTGGGGGCCCCCAGGGGGCCCCCGAGGCCCCAGAGGGCCCCCAAAGGGTTTGATGGCATTTTTGCTTCCTTTCCTTTTAAGATTTATTTCATTTATTCATTTTGCTGTTTTGTGGCACTACTTTGTGCCTTTGCTGCTGCTGCTGCCGCTGTTGCTGCCGCTGCTGCTGCGCCGCTGCTGCTGCTGCTGCAGCAAGGATCGGGGGTTTGGGGGCAGTAGAAGGAGCAGCAGCAGCAGCGCAAACATCTGCTGCTGCGGCAGCAGGCGCTGCGGCAGCACGCCCAGCAGCAGCAGCAGCAGCAGCAGCACAGTCAGCTGCAACTGCAGCAGACTCCGCAGCAGCAGCACAACAGCAGCAGCAGAATTACCACCATCACAGCCAGCAGCAGCAGCTGCTTGTGTCTCTAAGCTGCTAATTTCTTACAGTATGTCCCAGCGCGCTGCTGCAGCAGCAGCAGCAGCAGCAGCAGCACGAGCTGCTTCGGCTGCCTTCCCGCGCCCATCAGCACCTGCTGCTGCAACCCCAACCCCAGCAGCAGCAGCAGCAGCTGCAGCAGCAGCTCCAGCGGCAGCAGCAGCAGCAGGAGGCTTGTCAGCTTATTATTTGAGGTCTTTAAGAATTGTTTATGAGTCCACTTCTGCATCTTCTCTTTCGCAAACAATCAAAACGCTGCAGCAAACGCTGCAGTGGCTTCCCCACAAAACAGCAGCAGCAGCAACAGCAGCAGCAGCAGCAGTAGCAAGGCCGCCTGCAGCAGCAACAGACCCTTCAGAAGCCCCACCATCGTCAGGAGCAGACGAAGCAGCACCTGCAGCAGCACCTGCAGCAGCACCTGCAGCACCTGCAGCAGCAGCAGCAACAGCAGCAGCAGCAGCGCCAGCAGCAGCAGCAGCAGCAGCAGCAGGGGTTTGGCTGAACTACCCTGGGGGCGTGCTGCTGCTGCCGCAGCGGCAGCCGCGGCTGGAGTGGAGAGTAACTTATTTGAAGTCTCCTTTTAAATTCAAAAGAGCAGCAAAACATTTTGTCTTCAGAAAATTCAAATATGCTTTCACCTTCATCAGCCACCAGCAGCAGCAGCAGCAGCAGCAGAAGCAGCAGCAGCAGCAGCAGCGGGTGCAGCAGCAGCAGCAAGCGCAGGAGCAGCAGCAAACGCGGCAGCAGCAGCAGCAGCCACTGCAGCAGCAGCAGCAGCCACTGCAGCAGCAGCAGCAGCAGCAGCTAGTGCAGCAGCAGCAGCAGATGCAGATGGTGCTGTCTGCAGCGCTGGGGTCCATGGGAGAGGGGGTTTCCATGAGGGCTGACTTCGAGTGGCATAATCCTGTAAACCCTAAACCCTAAACCCTAAACCCTAAACCCCAAACCCTAAACCCTAAACCCTAAATACTGCGCTGGGAGTAACTTGCTGCAAGCCCTAAACCCCAAATAGTTTTTAACATCCCAGACACTAACTCCTAAACCCTAAACCCTACGCTTCAAACCCTAAACCCTAAACCCTAAACCCTAAAAGCCTAGTTCAGCCAGTGTTTTATCTCTGCCTCATTTGTGTGTTCTGCTGCAGGGGCCTCCCGAATTTGCTGCTCAGCGGCAGCAGCTGCAGCAGCAGTACTTCTCTGCTGCAGCTGCTGCTGCTGCTGCTGCTGCTGCTGCTGCTGCTGTGCAAGAGGAGCAGCAGCTGCTGCGGCAGCTGAAGGAGCAGCAGCAAAAGAAGAAACACCACCTCTTCCACAAAGGAGATCCTCATTTCTACAGTTTATAAAGATAAAAAATAAATTTAAAAATAAATATTTAAATTCAATTACGGATAGACTTCTCTTTTTATTGCCTCATCAATACTGCTGCTGCAGCTGCTGCTGCAGCTGCTGCTGCAGCTGCTGCTGCAGCTGCTGCAGCAGCAGCAGCCGCTGGTGCAGTAGCTGCAGCAGCAGCAACAGCTGCGTTAGCTGGTGCGGCCTTGCTGCTGTACAGAGAGAAATAGACCCTGTGGGCCGTGCGCTTGCAGCGCTGCAGCAGCAGCAGCAGCAGCAGCAGCAGCGCAGCAGCAGCAGCGCAGCAGCAGCAGCAAATCCCGTTCTAAGCAGTTTCTCTCGCCTGCAGGAAGCACTTTACAAATTTATTTTTTAATTTTAAATTTAAGTCAGAAAATAAAATAAAACCCCCAGGGGCCCCTCCTAGTACCCTAATACCTACAGGGGGGCCCCCAGGGGCTCCTAGTACCCTAATGGGGGCCCCCAGGGGCACCTAGTACCCTACTAGGGGCCCCCCATATACCATTAGGGGCCCCTAGGGGCCCCCAATATTACCATTATAAGCCCTAACAACATATTGGGGGCCCCAGGGGCCCCCATATTGTTCTAAGGGCCCCCAATATTATGGCAGGGGCCCCCCTGGGGCCCCCAGTGTACCAAGGGGCCCCCATTAATTACTATTAAAGGGCCCCTAGGGGCCCCCAAGGGCCCCCAATGTACCCTTGGGGGCCCCTAGAGGCCCCTGAAGTACCCTTGGGGGCCCCTAGGGGCCCCCAAAGTACCCTCGGGGGTCCCCAGGGGCCCCCAAGGGTACATTGGGGGCCCCACTAGTGTGTTTGGGGCCCCTGGGGGCTCCTAATACCATAAGCCTAAACTGGGGGCCCCTAAGACTAAACTGGGGGCCCCTAAGACTAAACTGGGGGCCCCTAGTACCTAATAGGGGGCCCCCTGGGGGCCCCATAACCCCAGGGGTCCCCCAGGGGGGCCCCAAGAACACCAGGGGGGCCCTCGGGGGCCCCCAGAGAATTTTGGGGGCCCCGCAGTAGAAATGGGCGCCCCCAAAGTGTGCAGAGTAGAATGGAGTTTGTTCCATGCTGCTACGTGTTGCTGTTGCTGCAGCAGCAGCAGCAGCAACTGATTGACGCTGGTGCTGCTGCTACAGCATCTCTGCTCTTTCCTCCTTCGGAAGCTTGCTGCTGCTGCAGCTGCAGCCCTGTACGCTCTTTGGTGATGCAGACACTTGCTGCTGCCGCTGCTGCAGCGTGAGTTGCTGTTGCTGTTGCGTCTGCTGCAGCTGCTGCAGCTGCGGCTGCTGGCTACCTGCAGCTACAAACTAGGACACGATCAGTCAGCTGAAAAGATAGTTTGGATTATTTTCTTTAAAAAAAATTAAATTTGAATTAAATAAAAAACTAAAAGAATTATTTTCTGAAGCAAACGCGTGCAGCAGAAGGCCTGGAGTTGCTGTGGGGAGCAGCGGCGAGCTGCTGCTGCGCGCGAGCGGCGGCGATCGCAGCAGCAAAAGGCAGTTAAAAATGGAAAAAGAAAAGAAAAAGAACAGAACTGAAACGGAAATGCAAAATAGAAGTAATTGAGTTGAAAAAAACGCAAAAATGAGCAGAAGGAAGGTCCAGAAGGGTCAAAGTGGTCTTGATAGATGGTCTGCATGCAGCAGCAAACCTGCTTCGGGGCTGGTAGCAGCAGCACCTTTGCTGCTCGCCGCTTGTCCTCGCGCCAACTTTCTATTTTTATCTAATTGCTTTAAAATTGTTTTTCGGTTTAAATGAATAGCAACTTGTCGCGCGAGCAGCAGCAGCAGGAGCGGCTGCAGGAGCAGGAGCAGCAGCAGGAGCAGCAGCAACAGCAGCAGCAGCAGCAGCAGACTCGAGAAAGGAACTGCTAGGCTTTGCCTGAGGCCCATTTAGGAACTTATTTTTACAAGAAGGACAAACACACGGGGAGAGCAGCTGCAGCAGCAGCAGCGACGCGAGCAGCAGAGCAGCAGCAGCAACAGCAGCAGCTGCAGCAGGTGCAGCAGCAACTCAGAATTGCAACTGCTGCGGCTTCAGCAGCACCCGTGCAGCCCAGAAGCTGCAGTGTATGGACACTTCACAGTGTCTCTTTTCTGTCTCTACTCTCGCCCCACACGGCAGCGCAAACCCTAAACGCTAAACCCTCAACGGCAGCGCAAACCCTAAACGCTAAACCCTCAACGGCAGCGCAAACCCTAAACCCTAAACCCTAAACCCTAGCTGATGGAAAGTCACGAGCCGCTGCGGTGAAGCCTAAACCCTAGGCCCCAATTCCGGAGTTTCGAGTGTACATACACTGCAACTTATTGTGCTGCTTTTCTTTCCTCCCTAAAGCGAGCAGCAGCAGCAGCAGCAGCCGCAGCAGCGGCCCCCGTCAGCAGCAGCAGCAGCCGCAACAGCGGCCTCCGTCAGCAGCAGCAGCCGCCGCAAGAGCGGCCTCCGTCAGCAGCAGCAGCAGCTGCAGCAGCGGCAGCTGCAGCAGCAGCAGCACGAGAAGCTGCGCACGTCGATTTTCACAGGGGAAGAAGCAGCAGCAGCGGCTTCAGAAGCAGCAGCCGCGAGAGCAGCAGCAGCAGCAGCAGCAGCAGCAAGATGTCGTCTGCAGCTGTTTTGGTCGCTTCAAAAGCAGCAGCAGCAATTTTGTTTTTTGCTGCTGCTCTCACTGGTGCAGCAGTTCCTTTGGTGCTTGACAGGTGCAAAATAGGCAAAAACATTTCCTACTTAAATGCCTTCGCCGCAGGTGCCCAAACCCTAAACCCTAAACCCTAAACCCTAAACCCTAGCTCGCGCTGCTCCGTTGCGCAGCCGCGGGTTCGCTCGCTGCAGACTGCAGCCTTGAGGCCCTGAGACTTCGGGCCCAGGGCTTGGGGCTGGGGCCTAGGGTTTAGGGTTTAGGGTTTAGGGTTTAGGGTTTGTGCAGGTGCGTTTTTGGCGCTGGGGGTTTTGCACATAATGCCCGAGGCGGTGGAGCTGCTGGACGAGCTTGAGGTGTACATACACCTCAACTCCAAACCCTACCCCGCCACTTTCTGTTTGGTCTTCGTCGGATATTTAATTATTCTTTTTTGCGAAGGAGTTCTCTGCGGAGACAGTGAGGGTTTAGGGTTTAGGGTTTAGGGTTTAGGGTTTTGGGGTTTAGGGTGGGGTTTGGGGTTTGGGGTTGGGGTTTGGGGTTTGGGGTTGGGGTTTGGGGTTTGGGGTTTACGCGGGGCGTCTAGGGTCGGGGGTCTAGGGTTTGGGGTTTGGGGTTTGGGGTTTAGGGTTTAGGGTTTAGGGTTTAGAGTTTAGGATTCGGGGTTTGGGGCTTAGGAGAGGGTTTGGGGTGGAAGATGCAGAGTAGACGCTATTGTTCTGTGTCTTTCTTTTCCCTCCAGGGCCTAGGGTTTAGGGTTTAGGGTTTAGGGTTTGGGCTTTAGGGTTTAGGGTTTAGGGTTTAGGGTTTAGGGTTTAGGGTTTAGGGTTTGTTGCAGGTTTTAGCCACGACGAGGCCCACGAGGGCAGTCGAAAGGAAGGCAAAGAGAGCAGCACCAACAGCAGCAATGCTTCTGATGAACAAGACGTCGATTACTGTAATGCTGCTGCTGCTGCTGCTGCTGCTGCTGCTGCTGCTGGTGTTGCTGCTGCTGCTGCTGGGAGTGCAGCTGCTGCTGCTGCTGCAGGGGGTGCTGTTGTTTCAGGGAGTCCTGCTGCTGCTGCTGGGAGCACTGCTGTAATGCTGCTGCCGGGAGTCCTGCTGCTCATGTTGTTGCTGCTGCTGCTGCTGCTGCTGCTGCTGCTGCAGCGCACCCTGAGGGGTGCTGCATCGAGCTGCAGATGGGGGACGTTTGCAAGTCGGAGGGAGCAGCAGCAGCAGCAGCAGCAGCAGCAAAAGGTTCAGAAGTGGCCAAAATGAACAAAATAAATGAATTAAATGAATTAAAGCAATTAAATGAATTAAATCAAATCAACAGCAGCAGCAAAACTCCCGACAGCAGCAGCAGCAGCAGATTCGACTCCACCGCTTTCTTCCTCATGGCCGCCCTTGCCATCCACGGCCTCTTCGAAGGTGAGCTTCCAGCTAGCTAGCTAGCTAGCTGGCTAGCTAGCCAGATAGCTAGCTAGCTAGCTGGCTAGCTAGCTAGCTAGCTAGCTAGCTAGCCAGATAGCTAGCTAGCCAGATAGCTAGCTAGCCAGATTGCTAGCTAGCCAGATAGCTAGCCAGATAGCTAGCTAGCTAGTCCGTCGACTTGTCAACCAATCTAGCTAGCTAGCTAGCTAATCCAGCCAGCTAGCCAGCTAGCTAGCTAGCTACCAACCCGGCTAGCTACCAGGCCAGCCCTCTAGCCATCCAGCAAGCCACCCAGCTAGCCAGCTAGCCACCCAGCTAGCCAGCTAGCCAGCTAGCTAGCTAGCCAGCTAGCCAGCTAGCTAGCTAGCTAGCTAGCTAGCTGTTGCTGCGCAGGAGTGCTGGTGGGGGCCGCTCTGGAGGTTTCGACTTTGTGGCTGACAGCAGCAGTTGTGGTGGGCCACAAGTGGGCCGAGGCCATGCTGCTGATGTGCCACTTCACCGAAAGAAACGCAGTGAGGGTTTAGGGTTTAGGGTTTAGGGTTCAGGGTTTAGGGTTTAGGGTTTGGGGTTGGGGTTGGGGCTGGGGTTAGGGTTTGGGGTTTGGGGCGGTTTGGGGTGGGGGAGGGGGAGAAGGAAGGGTTTGCGGGTCTAGGGTTTAGGGTTTAGGGTTTAGGGTTTAGGGTTTGAGCGGGCTGCTGCTTCGCAGTCTGTGTGCTGCGCTTTCACCTTCACCGCTTTGCTGTGCTGCTGCTGCTGCTGTTTGTGCTGCTGCTGCTGCAATTTGTGGTGTTTTTGGTCCGTTTTTCTCGCCGTTTGGGTTGCGCGTGCTGCTGCTGCTGCTGCTGCTGCTGCTGCTGCTGCAGTCGAAGAAGACGGTGTGTTTGCTGCTGCTGTCGTTTGCTGCTTCTTCTCCCTTGGGGGTTTTGCTGGGGGCCTTTTTAGCAGCAG
>NW_013541479.1:23711-26407 GCF_000499545.2 Eimeria tenella
GTCCATTAAGACTTCATTTAATTCAAGTTTCAGCGAAGAGGCGGCGCAGAAGCGCCAAGATCGCTCCTGAACTGCTGCAGCCAGCGGGCCGAATTCAACTCTGGGAAACTGAAACAACGGGGCCCACACGGGGGCCTCCAGCGGCCTCTTTTGCGTCATTGTGAAGATTGTTGAGTTTCAAAAAAGATAAAATGCAGAATTAAAGCAAATAACCGCCGAAGACCACCGGTCACTTACGAGGCGTCTGCGCTCCGGTGTCTGCGCATACACCGCAGAGCGCCCGAGCTGCGGCGCCCGCCGCGTTGGAAGGGAACATTTCAGTTTTAAAAAGAAATTAAATTATCTGGAGTTCGTCTTGTTTGTTTTTTCATTTGTTTTCCATTTAGGAACGGAAGACTGGGCAGTCTCGCGCTGTGCGGCGCAAGGGAGGCGGAGTTGCACAGCGCCGCCGCTGACTGCCGAAAGAACGCGCGCGATCCTCCGGGAAACCCGGCTTGTCTGTGGAAAAAGAGGCACCAGTCTGCAACAAAAAAAGTATTTAATGCAATTAAAAGCATTTAATTTACAGTTTTCCGCGAAATAACGGCGGCGGAGTCGCGCAAAGACCGCCGCAGCCCCAGCCAAGGCAATGTCTGCTCTGGCCAACCCGTAACGGGGCCGTGGGGCTCAGGCCTCTCTCTGCAGCAAAAGGCAAGCTGTTGTTTTATTATTCGTTTTGAAGCTTCAGTTCCTGCCTTCTGATGGGCTCGGAGCAGCAGCAGCAGCAGCAGCAGCAGCAATTCTGTCGCGTGGCGCATGCAGCGCGGCGACTCTGCCTGTTCGCTGGCCCTCGGGTCTCCCCCCGCCGCCGCCGCAGCAGCAGCAGCAGTGACATCGCTGTTTCTCCGGGGCTGCCGCTGCTGCTGCTGCTGCTGCTGCTGCCGCGCTGCTGTACGTACACCGCAAGCAGCAATGACGCAGCAGCAGAAACTGCAGCTCCTTCAAAATGAATAAACTTCGAAGCTTTTTGCGATCTCCGAAGGAGAAGCGTCCAGAAGCTGACGGCCTCGAGACGCAGGTTCGCCAGGCTTCTGCTGCTGTTGCTGCTGCTGCTGCTGCTGCAGCAGCGGCTCAGCACGCAGACGACTCCCCGGCTGCAGCAGCAGCAGCAGCAGCAAAACAGACAGACCCTCCGCCTGAAGCCGCAGCAGCAGCTGACCAGACAGATAACATGCCTGCTGCTGCAGACTCCCATGCAGTAGCCGATGGAGCAGCAGCAGCACCAGCAGCAGCAGCAGCAGCAGATGCATCGTCAATAGCAGCAGAAGCAGACGGGCGCAGTGAGGCTGATGGAAATCAGCGCGATGGCTCTGCTGCTCCAGTCACGGCTGGTGCTGCTGCTGCAGTGAAGCCAGCAAATGCTGCTGCTGCAGTGAAGCCAGTACATGCTGCTGCTGCAGTGAAGCCAGCGAATGATGCTGCTGCTGCTGCTGCTGCTGCTGCAGGCCCCTCTTGTTTGCGCAGCGGCTCTTCTGAGGGCCTTGGGGTGTCTCGACAGCTGACGCGGAGTGTGGGGTTTGCGAGACAGGACAGCGCAGTGCAAACAGCAGCAGCAGCAGCAGCAGCAGCAGCTTCGGGGACAGGTCCCACCGCAGCAGCAGCAGCAGCAGCAGCAGCACCAGGAGCAGCAGCGACCGCAGCAGCACCAGCAGCACCAGCAACAGCAGCGTCACAAGACGCAGCAGCAGCAGGAGCTTTGCGCAAAGGGCCGCCCTCGGAAGCAGCTGGGCCTGCAGTAGCAGCAGCGTCAGCATCAGCAGCCCCTGCAGCAGCACCTGCAGCAGCAGCAGCAGCACCTGCTGCAGCAGCAGCAGCAGCAGGGTCTGCAGACTATTCAAGGGGGTTTTCTTCTCGGCGTTTGGACTCTCGGTTTTCTGTTGCTGCTGAGAAGCAGTTTATAACTCGGGGTGTACAGACAGCGTGCCCGTCGAGCTTCGCGAGCAGCAGCAGCAGCAGCAGCAGCAGCAGCAGCAGCAGCTGCCCCCGACACTTCCCCTTTCGCCCCTTTTCCCATTTGGCCCCTTTTGAAAGATTTGCAATTCCAAAAGACAGCTTCACGGACTACTGCGGCAGAGGCAAACTAGTTGGTAAACAAATAAATAAATAAATTAATTAATAATTAATTAATTAATTAATTAATTAATTAATTAATTATTTTTGTATTTTTTTATTTATTGGTTGTTTTTTTGTTTTTTTATTTGAGGTGGAAGGCTCTCAGTGGGCAGCTGCAGCAGCAGGGAACCAAAGAGTAAAGACAACAAAACAAATTAATTAAATGAATTAAAGGAATTAAAGGAATTAAATAGATTAAATTAAATGAATTAAATTAAGTTAATTAAATTAAATATAAATAGAGTGGAGGTGAGGCGCTGCGCAGGAACGAAGCCGCACCGTCCGGGCGGCGCTGCTGCTGCTGCTGCTGGCGCTGCTGCTGCTGCTGCTGCTGCGCTGCGGCTGCCGCCTTCGCTGCTGTTTCTTTCCAACTTCCGCCAGGAGAAGATCCATCCTGCTGTTCTCCGCGTGGGGCTGCAGATGGCCTGCAGACGCATTGCTGGCAGCAACGCCAGGACCGTCGCCATGCTCACAGGTACCTGCTGCTGCTGCTGCTGCTGCTGCTGCTGCTGCTGCGGCTGCTGCGGTGGCGGTGGGGGGGTGGG
>NW_013541479.1:29007-40089 GCF_000499545.2 Eimeria tenella
TATTTGCATCTAGCAGTTAAAAAGAAACTCGAGAAGAAATAAATGCAGATTTGCTGCTGACACTTCCTGAGGTGTACGTACACTCCAGCCTGAGGTGTACGTACACTGCGGTGTATGTACACCTCCGCTGCGGAGGTCTTTTGTTTCGTTTTTTGGAGTTCAATTGTTTATTTTGTTTTTATTTATCTTAAAATGTTTATTTTTGATATTTGAAGTCAAAAAGAAACTCTTTTTAACTCACAATCGCGAATTTTCAGGTGTATGTACACCTCAGGTCCACATCGTCGGCGAGCTGAGCGCCGGGCAGGGCTTTGGGGTGTATGGAGGTCTATTTTGCGAATTTCGTTTTCTGGCGGGTAAAAGAACGAAAAAAGAATAAAACTAATTCAAATCAATTAAAATTAATGTTTATTTCCTTTTTAATTTGAGAATAGAGCATTTTAAATCTGGGCGAGCGGTCACTGCAGCAAATGCAGCAAGACGGCAGCAAAAAGCACTTTTAATTCATTTTCTTCTTAAATTCACCAATTAATTTATTAATTTATTTATATTTACACCAGAATGAGGATATAAATGCGAACAAACTCCCGAGAAGGATATTATATTCAAATATATATATATATATTTAAAGTGATATTTTTGCATTTGGTGAAATTTAACACATATACAAATGCATATATAAAATAATAAACGTATATATAAGCATTTATAAATATTTTTTTACTATAATAATTATATATATATGTACAGCATGCATATATGTGTGTGTGTGTGTAAGTAAATATATATATTATATATTTGTATACTTTTGCTTTGGTCGAAATTGTATATACATTTTAATTTATTTATTGTCTTTAATCAAACTTATATATACATTTTAATTTATTTATTTGGACATTTTAATTTGTAGTAGTTTTGCATTTTAATTTAACGAATAATTCCAAGTTTGTTTCAAGCGGATTTGAGGAGGAGAACACATAAATTCCTGATAAATAAACATTTAAAAACAATTGGATTTATAGTTATATTTTATATTTTTTACTTTTTATTTATTTAATGGCATTAAAATGGCAGAAAATAAAATGCACAAATGCACTGTCTTCCGGTGTACATACACTGCGTCTCATGCACTATTTTACCTTTAAAATTTTGCGTGCATTTAATTAAATGCAAAAGTTTTCATTTTGGTTAATTTTTAAATATTTATTATTTTAAAAACGCCTGTTGATTGCATATATTGCATATTTAAATATTTGTGTCTTCAAAATAATATATAACATATATTAGAAGTAGTACTTCTAGTAATGCCTTTATACATATATATATATTTTTTAAAAGTATTTTTTAAATGAAATAATATTTAGTAGCATTTAAACATATATATGATAATAGATATAATAGATAATAATATATAATAACATGGAAGAACATATAATAGATAACTACTTGTATAAATATCTAAAAATACTTAAATGGTAAATAATAGAATATAATAAAATACATTAATTTCTAACAATGTATTTAAAAAGATTTAGTAATATCTAATAGTATATAATAACAAATAATAAAATAAAAGAAAACAAAATAATAAGTAATTTGTAAAATACAAAATCCTCTTATATACGCTATCCGGGTGTGCATACACTTCGACATACACACATGTACATTTCGAAAAGTGGAATAAACAAAGAATCATTTTAAAGTAAATAAATAAACTTTTAAATATCTTTTCAGTTGCATCTCCACTTAGACTTGCATATAATTGTTTTAATGAATTAAAATAATTCTAAATCTAAAAATGCGCTTTAGACAAACTCCCAGGTGTACGTACACCTGAGGGCTGTGCGCTCAGGTGTACGTACACCTGAGCGCTGCGCGCTCACAACCAATTTGAATTTAAACTTCAAATTTTAGAAGACAAAATAAATAAAATAAAGAAATAAAAGAACAAAAGAATAAAAGAATAAAAAGAATGTTTAAAAAGTGCCTGTTCGCGAAAATGATCAAAAATGCCATTTACAAGGAGGCAATTTCCAAAAAACCGCACACGGAGGCCCTACTGCATGCAAATGCATGCATGCATGCATGCATGCATGCATGCATTTGCATGCATGCAAGTGCATGCATGCATGCAAATTTAATTAAAAATTAAAGAATGTTATTTCTTTGAAGGTCCGGGATGGAGACCGCTTTGTAAAGAGGCTTATGAAGTGCAGCAAACGCAAGCGGCATATGGAGATGTAAGGCCTGCTGCTGCTGCTGCTGCTGCTGCTACTGCTTCAGGTGCTGCTGCTGTTATTGTCGTTGCTGCTGCTGCTAAAGCTGTCTCTTCACATTTTACGAAAGTGTAAAAGTCCAGGTGTACATACACCACATACACACACAATTTTTTTTACTTACCCTTATCTCTGTTGCTGCTGCTGCCGCTGGTGCTGCCGCTTCTGCTGCTGCTGCTGCTGCTGCTGCTGCAGGCGTTGGATTCCTACGTGTGGGAGCACCCCGTTGAGGCTCACTATTTGCTGCAGTCGCTGACGGGGTCTTTGCAGCTGCTGCTGCTGCTGTGGCAGCAGCAGCAGGGGAAGCCGCAGCTAGGTGAGCAGCAACGGAATAATTATTTTATTTTCAATTTATTTGCAAATGTTTTCATTTTTAGTTTGATCTTCATGATCAATAAAGATTTTCTTTTTTTTAACTCTCCTTTCCATCTAGCCAGCTAACTAGCTAGGTATCTAGCTAGCTATTGAGCTCGCTAGCCAGCTAGCCAGCTGGCCAGCTAGCCATCTAGCCATCTAGCCGTCTGGCTAGCTAGCCATCTAGCTAGCTAGTTAGCTAGCCATCTAGCTAGCTAGCTAGCTAGCCATCTAGCTAGCTAGCTAGCTAGCCATCTAGCTAGCTAGCCATCTAACTAGCCATCTAGCTAGCTAGCTAGCTAGCTAGCTAGCTAGCTAGCTAGCTAGCTAGCTAGCTGCTTGTGCTGCTGCAGCTGCGTACGGGCGAACTTGTGTGCCGCTGAGCTGCGGAGCGCACGAAGTCGTTTGCCCCACTTGGAGGCCCGCAGGACTCAGCGGGGAGGAACTGGCAGGTTTGCTTTTGTTTGTTTTAAGTAATTAATTAATTAATTAATTAATTACTTAATTAATTAATTAATTAGTTTGTTAGTTAGTTAATTAATTAACTTATTCGTTCATTTATTTGGTTTGGTTTGGTTAATTGTTTTTGATTTCAATTGATTTGACTTGAATTTGATTTGATTTGATTTTCATTGGCGTTAATTGTTTGATGTGTTTAAGTTGATTTAATTTGCTTTAACATAATTTTAGTTTAATTTAAATTAATTTAATTGAATTTGCATTAATTTAATTCAATTAAATTAATTTCATTTAATTTAATTTAAATTAATTTAATTTAATTTTTAATTTGTCTTTTGCTGCTTTTAATTTGGTGGCTTTAATTTTATTGAAGGCGGCAGAGCCGCCTGAGGCCCACGCACGCCAGACGCAACAGCCACAGCTAGCTGGCTAGCTAGCTAGCTAGCTAGCTAGCTAGCTAGCTAGCTAGCTTAACAAATAAATAAATAAATAAATAAATAAATAAATAAATAAATAAATAAATAAATAAATAAATAAACAAATAAGGTGGTGGCGAGACAGTATGAGCGAGTATCCATCTTTTTGTCTATCTGCCTGTCAATCTGTCTATCCTTGTATCTGCCTAGCTGGCTCGCTGGCTAGCTAGCTGGCTAGCTAGCTAGCTAACTGGCTAGCTAGCCAGCTAACTGGCTAGCTAGCTAGCTAGCTAGCCAGCTATATAGCTAGCGACTGAGTGCTTCCTGCAACTGCAGGCGCCATTTGTTCACTTGGACTCCCCTCTATCCCGAAGCACTCCCCTCCACACCTAGCTAGCCAGCTAGCCAGCCAGCTAGCCAGCTAGCCAGCTAGCTAGCCAGCTAGCCAGCTAGCTAGCTGCAGCACTTTGCGCTGTGCTGCAGGCCGGCTGCTGGGGCAAGAAGAGGCGCTGGGGGAGTTGGCGTGGCTGTCTGGCAGCAGTTTGGGGAAGCAGCAAATTGCCACGAGAGCAGCAGGAAAAGTGCTGCTGCGGCTGAGCGTGGCTAGCCGCTACTTCGCGGAGAACGGCATCAGCAGCAGCAGCAGCAGCAGCAGCAGCAGCAGCAGCAGAGGGGCGGGCGCGGCGCCCGACGAACTCACGCAGCAGCAAATCAAACACTGCAGCACACTCTTCGCCCACTACTTGAGGGCCGCAGCCGGCAACCAGCCAGCTAGCTAGCTAGCTAGCCAGCCAGCTAGCTAGCTGGGTCGTTGGGGGCCCGCTGGCTAGCTAGCTACCTAGCTAGCTAGCTAGCTAGCTAGCTAGCTAGCTAGCTAGGTAGCTAGCTGGCTAGCAGCTTCTAGCTTTCCCGGAGACCCAGGGGAGGATCCTGTGGCTCTGGACACGCCAGGCAGTTCCAGCTTCTCACTGACGCCGTGCTGCAGCAGCAGCAGCAGCAGCAGCAGCAGCAACAGCAGGAGTTGCTGGAGGAGAAATAGTAACAGCTGCAGAAGCAGCAGCAGCAGCAGCGTGAGAAACGGTAGCAACAACAGCAAAATAGATGCTGCAGCAAAAGCTGAAGCAGCAACAACTGCAGTACTACAGCAGCAGCTGCAGCAGCAGCTGCAGCAGCAGCAGCAGCAGCAGCAGCGGCTAGAAGATATGCTATCAGAGCTCTCTCGAACATGGATGCTGGAGCTGAGGTGTATGTACAGCGCGTTCAAAAGAGCCTGAGCAGAAGCAGCTTTTATCCGGAACGGAAAAAAAAGAAAAGCAAATAGATTAAAATTGAAATATTTTAATATTATGACAGTTAAATTCAAATTAATATCTTTCAATATTATAACAATTAAAGTAAAAATGAAGTCTTTTAATATTACTTCAAAAGTATTCATTCTTTTAATGTGCAAATATGTATACGCGCACTTGGCAGTTTTTCTGCAATGGCGGATCTTGAAAGGCCGCCCGAAAACATTTTGTTTTTGGATTTTCTTTTTATTTAAATTCTTTTTATTTATTTAATTATATTTTCAAACATTAAAATGGTTTAAAGCGGTTTCAAAAAGCCACTTTCTTCTGCGGCGGGGCGGCAGTGGCTGCGGAAAATTTTGCAAAAGTGAAACTTTTGGGGATTTGACTTCAAATTACTTCAAATTAACTAAAATTAATTAAAATAAATTGAATTTGGATTAAATTTTGGATTTATTTCGACCTAAATGCTGTAAATGGACTTCAACCTCTCCTTGAATGGACTGAACTCCCGAAACCGCCGGACCACCGATGGGCAGTGGTGGCGCAGCGGTTCGTGGGCTTCTGCCGGCGAAATTGGATTCAAAAAAAGCAGAAAAAGAATAAAAATAAAAAATAAAATAATAAAAAGTAAAAATTTGAGAAATCAATAAAAATGGAAATAGATCGGGAAAGCGCGGGGTGTCGCGACAGCTGGCGAGTGGCGGGCGTCGGCGGCCGGCGCGGTCCGGTCGGCTGGCGGGCGCCGTCGGCGCCGCGCGGAAGTTCAAATCTGCAAATTGTGTCATCAAATTTGTCTTTTTTGGATTTGTTTGAACATCTCTGTTTGACTTTGAAATAATCGCTTCTTTTGGAGCTGCGTTTTGTCCGTTTGCGTCCCGAAAATGCCGACTTCCGTGTCCCGCGCAGTGCTGCTGCTGCTGCTGGCCGCAGCCGCCGTCGCTGCTGCTGCTGCGATGCAGCTGCAAGAGAACAACTCTTTGAACGAAAACGCGGCCAAAGACGCAAACGCAATTAAAGAAAACCTTAAAGAAGATCTGGGCGAGGCGGAAGAGCTGGAGGAAGACATGGAGGCGGACAACGCCTCCTTTTCCGAAATGGACGCCGACGCTCTCGCCGACAAACTCGACGAGGAAGACCAATTCAATTTAAATTCCGATTTAAACGAAGAAGTCTCTGAAGAAAACGAATTCGACGAAGAGGAAGACAACTTGAACGAGCCCGACGCCGACGAGTCTTCTTTCCTCGAGGTGAGGACTCCGCCGGCGGCGCGCTGCGGCTTCTCCGCTCTTTTCACCGCAACTTCGAAAAACTAACCTTTTAAATAGTGAAATATGTTTAATTTTTTATTATTTGAGGCGCAAAATGCTCGAATTCCCGCGCTTTCCTGCATGTGCAACTTGGCGGGTTTCGAAGGTGCGCGTACACCCCAGCGGCGCGCCTGTGCAGCTCTGCGCGCGCCCTCAACCCCGCAGCTTTCCGAAGTGACCAGTGGTCCATTTTGGTTTTTAAATTGCTTTTTATTTTGATTTTCGTTCAGGAAGAAGAGGAAGACGCCGAGTTGGACCTTTCGGAAATGTCGGAAGAAGACAGAGCCGCAGTGATGGACCTGCTGACACCCGAAGAGCGCGTGGCCTTTCAGGAAATGCTGCAGGAGCAAAACGCGAAGAACTCCGACCGAGAGGGAGAACTCTAGACTTTAATGAACGCAATTACAATTACTTTAAACAATTAATCCAAACAATTAATTGGTTAAATGAGAGGCTTCCCCCTTTCAAATTCGCCGGCGAAGCTCGCCTTCTCCGCACTCCCCGACAGCAGCAGCAGCAGCAGCAGCAGCAGCAGCAGCAGCGGCAGCAGCAGCAGCGGGGAGCCTGCGGGCGACGCCCGTTCCTTGGCTTCTGGTTGACTCATTTGCAATTTGCTGTTTCCTTTCGAGTTTGGCGCTGCTGCGTGTCCGCTTTTGAGAGGGGAAATGCAGAATTCAAATTTTCAAGACGCGCCGAAAGTTCAAATCGCATTCTGGACCCGTTTCGTCTCCGCGGCGAAACGCAATCAATTTTTTGAGCGGCAGACTTTTCTGCTTTTTAATTAATTTAGTTTCTGCGTTTGCAGGCCCCTCGGGGCAGCCCGTAGAGCGAGTAGGTGGCAGGTTAGCCGGCTAGGAAGCAACAGCGTGCGAGAAAACGAAAGAAATGCAACGAAAACGAAGCAAAGTGTTTTTTAATGCAGCAAAATCGCGAAAAAGTTGAAAAGAGCTTCCGCAGCAGCAGCACGGGTTTCGCGGGCGCGCGTGCGCTGGGGTGTATAGGCAGCTCGCGCGGCGAAAGCTGCGCCGCGGCGCCGCGGGGTTCGGAAACTTGTTGAATTTGCGGCCGCCGGGCGCATTTTTTGCGGGAAAACCGCGGGAAATGCAATTAAAATGGAATATTCGGGGCCAGTTGTGGAAGTTTCCCGCGGAAAGCGCGGAGATCGCGAGGCTCCCGGTCAGGAAGGCAGGATCTCGCCGGTGACGCTGAGGCTGATGGCGTTGAGGTTCTGCTCGCTGCCCTTCGCGCCCGAAAGAAACAACGCGATGTTTTCCGGCAATAATAAACAATCTTTGACCCTTTCGAGCTCCTTGAAGCCGCGGGAGGCGGACCAGACGGGCCCCTGGAAGCTGTACGCGCGGTGGTTTCCGGAAACCTGCAAAGAGTAGCGGCTGCAGTGGTGCCGCGGGTGCAGCGCCACCACTGACACGTAAAACGCAGCTTCTGCTTCCACTTTTCGGTGCACCCGCAGCACGAAGTACTTCCCGAAGCAGTGGTACAGCTGCTGCTGCCACACGAACGACTCGTTGCCCTGCAGCTCCTGCTGCAGCTCCTGCTGCAGCTCCTGCTGCTGCTGCTGCTGCTGCTGCGGCTGCGGCTGCGGCTGCGGGGCGTCGCCGGCGTCCGCGGGCTCCGCGCAGCGCGGCGCGCCGCCGCCGCTGCTGCTGCTGCTGCCGCCGCTGCTGCTGCTGCTGCTGCTGCGGGCCTTCGCGTCGGGCCTGCTGCGGCGGCTGCTGCAGTTGGCGGGCGTGCAGCGGAAGCGGATGCTGCTGCAGGGCCGGTACTCGTAGCCGTGCTGCTGCAGCAGGTGGTCGGCGAGCTGCTGCGGCGCAGCCTCGAAGCAGCAGCCGGAGTCCGCGTGGAGACACAGCAGCGGGCGCTTGAGGCAGCGCGCCTCGTGCTGCAGCAGCTCGCTGTAGCGCAGGGTGTACGTACACCCCAGCGGCGCGAAGCGACACGGCAAGTCGCTCAGACACTCCGCCAGAACTTCCAAAGCTCTGCAGCGAATGCCCAGCCCCGTGCTGCGGCAGCTGGGGCAGCAGCGCAGCCGCTGCTGGCAGCAGCAGCACAAAGTGTGCCCCTCCTTGCACTGGAAAATCGGCGGCTGCATGCGCTCCAGACACACCCCGCACTCCAGCAGCTCCAGCGCCACCAGCGCCCGCCCCCGCCCGCCGCTGCTGCTGCTGCTGCTGCTGCTGCTGCTGCTGCTGCTGCTGCTGCTGCTGCTGGGCGCGCCGGGGGCGGGCGCCGCCGCCAGCGAGGACTCCTGCGCCGGCCCGCAGGCCGCGCCAGCGCCGCCCCCTGCTCCTCCTCCTGCTGCTGCTCCTCCTGCTGCTCCTCCTGCTGCTCCTGCTGCTGCTGCTGTGTCGGCTGCTGCGGACGGCAGCAGCACCACTTCTTGCTGCACTGCTGCAGCCTCGCTGCTGACCGAGAAGTAGGGCACTGAGCTCGGCTGTACAGGCACGCCAACGCCACACCCCTCGGCAGAAGACGCTCCTGCAGCAGCAGCAGCAGCAGCAGCTGCTGCTGCTGCTGCAGTAGCAGCAGAAGAATCGAAACGGCTGCCGCCCCCGTCCGGCACGGAATAAGACACTGCCAGCGACGCAGCAGCGTCTGCTGCTGCTGCTGCTGCTTCGGCTAACCGCACATCTGTATACAGCGAAGAGGTGCCGATGCTGCACGAACCAGCAGCAGCGCCTGCTGCTGCTGCAGCAGCAGCAGCTGCTGCTGTTGTTGTTGTTGTTGTTGTTGCATGCGAAGGAGGGCTGGAGTCAGAGAGGACCAGCGGTTCCCACTGCAGGTGCACCGGCGCATGCGCTTGGTGGGGTGTATAGACACCTGAGGCGCAGGGGGAGGGAGGCGCCTTGAGCTCGCTGCTGCTGCTGCTGCTGCTGCTGCAGCAGTCCCTCTTTTCCGCGGCCATTCGCGCGAGTTGCTGCAGCAGCAGGGCCTCGCAGGAGCAGCAGCAGGAGGAAAAGCCCGTTGCAGCTGCAGAGCTGGCGAAAGGGGAAGCGCGCGGAAGTTTCTGGTGCCGCAGCAGCAGCAGCAGCAGCAGCAGCAGCAGCAGCAGGCTAGCGGTCGCGGGTGGCGGCGAGAGCGCGATCGCGCGCTTCAAACTGGAGAAAGCGAAGGCCAAGTGAGTTTAAATTGCAAATTGTCTTTTGTTTTGGAAAGAATTTGAAATTTGAACGGAAAAGAAGTGAGAACGGGAGCGGGGGCTGCGCGGTGGCGCGCCGATGAGCTGCAGTGACACCCCGATGCTGCTGCGATCAAACTTCCGCCATTCTGCAAAATAAAACTGACAAAGTGCGTTGAAAAGCAAATAGAAATTGCAAAAAGAAGAAATAAAAGGAGCAGCAGCAGCAGCTGCAGCTTTCGGCGGCTCGCGTGCTGCGGGCGGCGAGGCGGCGCCGCCGAAGCAGCAGCAGCGAGTGGAAGCAGGTTGCTGCTGCGTGGCAGCAGCTTCCCTGCTGCTGCAGCACTCTAGTAAGAAGGAAATATATATTTGCTGCTTATTAATTGCTTTTTGCTGCTGCTTGCTGCAGCAGAAGGCGCTGCTGACGACCCCTGGCTATTTGCTTTCCGCCTCTGCACTGGCAACTCTGCGGTGTACAGACAGCTCGTGGGGTGTACGTGGACTTCTTCTTCCCCTCCGCCCTCTTCACTTTCATTTCTTTTCTTTCCTTTTCTTCTCTGGGCTTTCCCCGCAGCAGCAGCGCCAACGAGGCCAGCAGCAGCCCCCAAGACCTGCCAACACCGCAGCAGCAGCAGCAGCAGCAGCAGCAGCAGCAGCAGAATGCTGCTGCCAGCAGAAGTCGTTGCTGCTCTGCTGGCGACTTTCACCGCCAGCCGCATTTGCCAGTACTGCCGTTTGGCTGAGGGTTTTGTGCGCAGGCAAGAAGTGTTTAAATTTAATTCTTTTTAATTATTTAAATAGTTTTATTGGTTTAGTTTTGTTTAGTTTTTAATTTTCAAACCATTTAATGCTATTTAGTGCTAATGTTAATTTTTTAAACCACTTCAAACTGTTTAAAGTCGTTTGAATTAATTTAATCGTTTAAAACGGCTTAAAACTGTTTAAAGAACATTTAAAATTGTATAAAATTTTTTCAAAGTATTAAAAGCTCTTCAAATTATTTAAATTACTTAAAACTATTTTCAAAACATTTAAAAGCATTTAAATCTTTTGTTTAATTATTCTTTTGTTGTCTTTAATTGTTAACTCTTTATTTGCTTTTGCTGCTCCTTCGAATCTCTATTTATTTCAATTTAAATATAAATAAGTAAGTAAATAAATAAGTAAATAAATAGATAAATAAAATTAATAAAATAAATAAATAAATAAATAAGTTTTGTTGGCTTCTTTTCAAGCGCAGCAGCAGCAGCAGCACGATGAGCTGCTATGCTGCTGCTGCTGCTGCCGCAGCAGCAGCAGCAGCAGCATAGCAGCTCATCGAACGAGCATTTGCTGCTGCTGCTGCTGCTTCTTTTTCTGCTGCTGCTGCTGCTGCTTCTTTTTCTGCTGCTGTTGCTGCTGCTGCTGTTTTTGCTGCTGCGTTTGCTGCTGCTGCTGCAGAGAAAAGACAAATTCGATGGCTTTGTTTATTTCTTTTGCAAAAATAAAAATAAACAAAATAAAATAAAATTGAATTAAAATAAAATAAAATTGAATTAAAATAAAATAAAATAAAATAAAATAATAAAACTCTTTTTTTTATTTGCAGCATTTGGCTCGCAGTGCCTCTGGGAGGCAGCGAGGGAAAAAAGGTGTACATACACCCCAAGCTGTCTTTAGTGCAGGTCAGGGTTTAGGGTTTAGGGCTTAGGGTTTAGGGTTTCGGGTTTAGGGTTTAGGGTTTAGGGTTTCATTGTGTTTAATTCGACAAAGATGGGTAAACAGCAAAAAGCGCCCAGTGCACGATTCAGGGTTTAGGGTTTAGGGTTTAGGGTTTAGGGTTTATGGTGCTGTGTGTGTTTT
>NW_013541479.1:40189-61119 GCF_000499545.2 Eimeria tenella
GTTTAGGGTTTAGGGTTTAGGGTTTAGGGTGCTGTGTGTGCATTTAAAGCTCCGAGTGCCTTCTATGGCTGCCAAACTCTAAACCCTAAACCGTAAACCCTAAACCCTAAACCCTGATTTGGTGTTTGTTCAGTTTGGCGCGCAGCGAGTGTTTCGCGCTGCAGAAGGAACAGCAGCTTTGCAGGAAGTTGTTGGATGTCTTTTTATTTCTTTTTTAAATTTACTTTTTTATTTTTTTCTTTTCTTTTTCTTTTCTCCAAACCCTCTTCCTGCTGCTTGCGTTCTCGTGGCCTGCGTCCTCCGCCTTTGGTGAGCTGCTGCTGCTCTTGCTGCTGCTGCTTTGCTGCTGCTGCTGCTGCTGCTGCTGCGCTGCTGGTGCTGCTGCTGCTGCTGCTGTTGCTACCAAGGCCAATTAATCCCCTTTTCCCCCAATTATTTACCTTTTTTCATTTATTAACAATTATTTAATTATTATTTATTTATTTATTTGTTTATTTATTTATTTATTATTTAATTTATTTATTTATTAAATTAGGTTTTTGCAGCTGCGGCTGCTGCGGACGAATTTGGTTTACCGCTTTGAGGCTTTTAGGCGGCAACTTCCCTTGTAAGAAAAATAAATAAAAAATAAATTAAAATAGTAATTAATTAATTAATTAATTATGATAAACAATTGATTAATTAATTAATTAATTAATTAATTAATTAAGCTATTTAATTATTTAACTAATTCGATTATTTAATTTTTTAACCAAATCAGCAAAAAATCCAAAAAAGAAATTACGGCCTTTTGTGGCACTTGAACAAATTTCTTTTTCCGCTTTTTACCTTCACCATTATTTGATTGTTTATTTATTTATTTATTTATTTATTTGTTTGTTTGTTTGTTTATTTATTTCAGAATAATTGGCACTTCGGCCGCGCTGGCGGCGGCTCTGTGTCTTCCGGAGTTTCCGCTGCATCGCCTTTTAGGCCTTAATACTTTTTCGGAAAGTAAATTAAAATAAATAAATAAATAAATAAATAAATAAATAATAATTAAATTAAATTAAATTAAATTACTTTAATTTAATTTAATTAATGCGCTTGCGGGGATTGGGAAAGGTGGAGAAAGTTGCAGCGAAATGCGCTCAGTGCGGGGTTTAGGGTTTAGGGTTTAGGGTTTAGGGTTTAGGGTTTAGGGGTTGGAGCTTTGCTGATCGTCACATCTGTTCGTTTCTTTTCCTACCGCCTAGCATCTGTTTAGATTTCCTGCTTTATTCAATTAAATAATTAATTAGATAATTATTACTTGATCAATTTAATTAATTAATTAATTAATTTATTTATTTATTTTTTTATTTATTTTTCAGCTCTCCACAAGGTTGTGCAGCAATGGGCCTTCGAGTTGGTGCCCCACAACTTCAAGTGAGAATTAAATAATAAAAATATATTGAAATAAATATAAATAAGTAAATAAAAATAAATGTAAATAAATAGGTAAATAAATATAAATTAAAATAAATAAATAAAAAGACAATAAATAGCAATAATACATAATAAGTGAGCAAGTACTGAATAAGAAAGGACCAAAACTACTCGATTTGCTTCTGATTTTTTGCTGCTGCTGCTGCTGCTGCTGCTTCTGTTGCTGCTGCAGGGGCGTTAGCAGCAGCGGCCTCAGCCTTGTTGTTGCTTGCTGCTGCTGCTGCTGGCTGCTGCTGCTGGCAGCAGCAGCAGCAGCAGCAGTAGGCGAGGTGGAGGGGCTAAAGGCAGCAATTGAGGAACCTTCGGTACAAACAATTAAATAAATAGATAAATAAGTAAACAAATAAATAAATAATAGATAAATAAATAGATTTGAAATGATTTAAAATGAATTATAAAATTAAAAGCTGCAGGTTGATGGGCCTGAAGGGGTTATTGCTGAGGTGTACAGACACCTCAGGCAGCGGCGTTTGCTTCTGCTTTTGAAGACAAAACAATTAATTAGTTAATCATTTACTTATTTATTTATTTATTTATTTATTATTTATTAAATTGTGTTTCTTTTTGTGTTTAGAAATATGTCAATAAAGCCCTTTGGGCAGCTTTGGGTGCTGCGGCCCCTTCGCTTCCTGCTGCTGCTGCTGCTGCTGCTTTCTGGTTTGCTGCGCTGCTGCTGCTGCTGCCGCCTGTCTTCTCTTTTGCTTCGGAGTACGTTTGCTGCTGCAGCAGAGCTCTGCTGCTGCTGCTGCTGCTGCTGCTGCCACTTAGGTAGCTTTGCTGCTGCAGCAGCGCGCTGCTTTGCTGCTGCAGTCTATCTTTGCTGCTGCAGTGCATTGCTGCTGCTGCCTAGCTCTGCTGCTGCTGCTGCTACTGCTTACTTACCATTATTTATTTATTTATTTATTTATTTATTTATTTATTTATTTATTTATTTATTTTGCTGCAGGATTATAAGTCCAAGTATGCTGAAGTTCATCAGAATCTCTCTTGCTGCTGCTGCTTTGCTGCTGCGCATCTCAGCAGCAAAAGACTTAGTACAGGTATTAATTAATTAATTAATTAATTAATTAACTAATTAATTAATTGGTTATCTATTTTTTTGCTTATATATGTTTATTTATTTATGTTTATTTATTTATTCGAAGTGGTGTTTGCTGCTTCCATATTTTAATCTCATTTATTTTATGAATTATTTAATTTCGCTTGTTATTTAAGAAGAATGAACAAACAAATAAAAGGCATTTATTTATTTATTTATTTATTTACTCTATTATTAATTAATTAATTAATTAATTTTATTATTTATTTTTGCTGGTTTTAGGTCTCGCTGCTGCGGCAGAGTAATGAGCTCTCGCAGTTGCTGCAGCAGCAGCCGCAGCAGCAGCAGCAGCAGCAGCAAAAGAACGACAGCAGCAGATTAATGAGGGCCACTCAATGCGTGCGTCATTATTTACTTATTCACTTTTATGTATTTATGTATTTATTTATTTATTTATTTATTTATTTACTATTTATTTATTTATTGTTATTATTTATTTATTTATTATTTTACTATTTATTATATTTTCATTATTTATCATTTATGTGCTGCTGCTTTTATTCATTAATTGCTTTCCCCTTATTTGGCCTTATTGTCTATCTATTTATTATTTATTATTTGTTAATTGTTTACTTCTTTTTTATTTATTTTTTATTTATTTATTTATTATTATTAATTTATTTATTATTTTTTATTATTTATTTATTTATTTATTATTTAGGTCTCTCTGGCCAACAGAACGACGTCAGTGCGAGCAGCAGAAGTTTTGCTGCTGCCGGTGCTGCTGCTGCTGCTGCTGTTGCTGACTTTGCTGTTTAGCACAGCAGCAGGTAAACCCCAAACCCTAAACCCTAAACCCTAATTGAGGGCCTCCGTAGCCTCAAACCCTAGCGCTTCAAATTAAACCCTAAAGGGTCGCAGCAGGCGCTGCAGTTAGGTGTACGTAAACCCCAAAACCTAAACCCCAAACCCTAAACCCTAAATCCCAAACCCTAAACACCAAACCCTAAACCCTAAACCCCAGGGTTTGATATTTTTTTGCAGAAGTGGCGCCGCCTGCTCCTCCTCCCTTTTTAAACGAATTGGTTCAAGAAGAAAAAACAAATTTAGATACTGCAGCAGCAGCAGCAGCAGCAGCAAATGCATGCACGCAAGTGCATGCAGCAGCAGCAGCAGCAGCAGATCCTGCTGCTGCTGCTGCTGGTTGCTGCCACAAGACTTCTCTGCTTGAAGAGGGTGAATTCTTTTATTCATTAATTCCAATTTATTTATTTTTATTTATTTACTTTTATTCTTATTTATTTTTTTTTATTTTTATTTTTATTTATCTATTAATTTTATTTCCAGTAATTCATTTTCTTATTTTTCCTCATCCGCGAGTACATACACCCCAACCCTATATCCACGCATTTCCTGGACAAATAAAAAAAATAAATAAATAAATAAATAAGTAAATAAATAACTAAATAAAATAAATTGAAAAAGTAAATAGTAAAAGCCCTTCTTAATTTCTTTCGAATTCTTTGCTGCTGCAGCGCTGTGTCCCGAAGTGTACGTACACCTGAAGGAGCAGCTGTCCAAAGAAGGCAAAAGTGGAGGAAAAAAAACTTTTGGAATTCGGCAAAACGAGAAAAAAGATTTGGGGCTGCATGCGCATGCATTTGTGGGGCTGCATGCGCATGCGTTTGTGGGGTTGCGAGCGCATGCATGCGCATGCAGCCCCCCCGTGGGGCCGTTTTTAACAGTTTTTAGACCTTTTTTTCTTCTTTTTTTTGGAAACAAGAAAGAAAAAGAAGAAGCTTTTAGTCTTTTCGGAAGACTGCAGCAAATAGAAGCCATGAAGTGGTTCGTTTTAGCCAAAAATGCATTTTTTCTTTTTTTAATTCCAAGGTTTTTTTGCTTTTGTGGCTCCTTCATTGACTTTTCTTTGTTTACCTTTTTACGTTTATTCGGGCCCTCAATTTGTTCATTTTAGTTGCATTTTTTTCCCTAATTTGAAGCAGCAAAATGCCGCAGCAGCAGCAGCAACTGTGCCGCTGCTGCAGCAGCACAGTTGCTGCAGCAGCTGCTCCCAGACTGCTGCAGCATCAGCAGCGGCAGCAGCAGCAGCAGCAGTGCTGCTGCTGCAGTGGCTCTTTGCTGTTCCCCCCATTTCTCATTTTGCTCATTTTCATCTAATTTATATTCCCATGAATTTGTGTTTCATTTCAATCTAATTTAATTTAATTTAATTTAATTTAATTTTATCTTTTTTTTATTCTGATTAATTCAGTTAATTTAATTATTCGAATTTTATTTACTTTCCCCGTTTTTTATTTTGTGGATTTGCCTACCTCCCTAATTTATTTGATTTAATATTTACTTTAATTGTTTATTTATTCAGTTGTCACTCACTTGTTCATGTATGTATTGTTTATTTATTTAGTTAGTTTATTCATGTATTGATTTATTTATTTATTTGTTGTGTATTTGTTTATTATTTATTTTTCATCTATTTATTTGTGTTGCAGGTTCCGCTTTTCTTTTTCTTCTGCGCCATTTGTCTCAGTGGAATTATTTTCATTTTTGGATTTTTTGTTCTTCTTTCTTTTTGCTGCTGCTGCTTTTCTCTTTTCCCTTTTAGAAGCCACCAATCGTGCCCGCGTCATGTGAGTTGCTCCTGTTGCTGCTGCTGCTGCTGCTGCTGATGTCCTTGCTGTTGCTGCTGCTGCTGCTGCTGCTGCTTATGTCCTTGCTGTTGCTGCTGCTGTTGCTGCTGCTGCTGCTGCTGCTGTTGTTGCTGCTGTTATTGCTGCTGCTGCTGCTATTTCCGTTTTTGCTGCTGCTGTTGCTGCTGTTTCTCTGTTGCTGCTGCTGCTTTTGGTGTTGCTGCTGCTGCTGTTGCTGCTGTGGCTGCTGCACTTCAAGTAGTACGGCGCACTCACCGTTAGCCGTATTTGATCACTTACGAGTCAAATTAGATCAAATTAAATCAAATTAAATGAAACAAAATGAAATTAATTAAGTTAAATTAATTAAATTAAATTAAATTAATTTAAATCGAATTAATTAACTTAATTGGACATATTTGTTTTTTATTTTTGCATTTTTTGTTTTTGGGTGTTCAGGCGAGAAGGGCCTTCGGAGTTTTCCATTTGGGGCCCCGAAGTGCTGGCGAAGCGAAAAACGATTTGAGTTTTGAAATTAAAAACAAAATAAAATAATTAATTTAATTAAGTAATTAATTAAATTAATTGACTAATTAATTAATTAATTGATTAAACGGAAATGGATTAAAAGAAATAAATTGAAAAGAAATAAATTAAAAAGAACTTGAATTGACTTAGGGATAAGGGAAAGCCGCTGAAATGCGGCGGCGAGCGCGGGGGAAAAAGAGGAAAGCGAAGTGGAAAATGAAGTAAATAAAATGGAAATAAAAAAAAAGAAAATAAAAAGAAATAAAAGAAGTAAAAAGAAATAAAAAGAAATAAAAAAGAAGAGGGAAAAGGAGCTTCAAAAAGAGCCTTAAACGAGACTTCGAAGCCACTTCGTTGCAGCAATTTGCAAAACCAAAAAGCCCCAAAACCGCGCATGCAGCGAACGCGTGCAGCTTTTTCTTTTCTGATTTAGAAAACAATTCTCATTCAATTTCTTCAAATAATTCCGATTTGTTTCATTAAAATTATTCAATTTAATCCATTAAAACTCTTCTCCAGTCCAAACGCCAAAAGAAAAGACGGGAATTCACTTTCGTTCTGCATGCAAGTTCGCGTGTACGTACACCGCAGAAAACGCCCTCTGCTCTTTCGCTTTTCTTTTTTCAGTTTTTCTTTTTTTTATTTATATTTATTTCTTCTTTTTGCAAAGAAACAAATATATATATATATGTATTGGCTTTTCAGATTCTTTTCATTCTTCTTTTTCCTTTTTAAATTTATTTTCTAGTTTTGTTTTTTCCTCATTTGCATGCAAACAGCAGCGCCTACTCGGGGTTTATTTCGACAGAAAAGAAAATACTAACTTTTGGTTTTGCAAACGATCCAAACCGTAAACCCTAAACCCTAAACCCTAATTGGGGTTTGGGGCTTAGGGGGCGCCGCAGGCCGCGAGTGCAGCGCCCACTCTTAGCAGTCCCTTGTTAAGGGTCTGTTGAGGGTTTAGGGTTTAGGGTTTAGGGTTTAGGAGATTTGGAGGAACTCGTCGAGCTCTTGGCACTGAAACGTCTGCAGCAAAGAGCAAAACAGACTTCATTTAATTTAAAATAATCAAATTAAAATAAATAAAAATATTTATCATATTAAATTATTTATTTAATAAAAGGATCTAATTAAACTGAATCCAAGTTAATTGAATTAAATTAGGTTTAATTTAATTTAATTCCTATTTATTTTCTTCTAATAGTCCGCCACCAAAATCACTCTTGATATGAATAATATTCTTTCTCCATCCAATCCCCTCCAATTAATCCATTTATTCATTTATGTTTATTTATTCATTTATATTTATTCATTTATATTAATTAACTAATTAATTAATTTATTTAGTTGTTTATTATATATTTGATTTATTCTTACTGGATAATTTTGCAGAACTTCGCGCAAGTACCATTCGTAGTTCGTCTGCAGTGTCTCTTCACCTGAAACCCAAAAAAAATAATAAATAAATAAATAAATAATAAGCAAATAAATAAATAATAAGTAAATAATAAATGAATGATCGGTTAATTGATTGTTAACTAATTAACAACAAAGAAGATGAAAAGACAATGAAGAATTGTTTTTTGGTTTAAAACCCTTTTAATTGTTAAAACCCTTTTGATTCAAAACCCTTTAATTCAAAACCCTTTTCTAAACCCTCGTGTCTCATAAACCCTCCTAAATAAACCCTTTCCTTCAAATTAAAAGAATTAAACTGAAGAATTAAAAACAAAAAGAATTAAAAACAGAAAGAATTAAAAACAAAATTAAAGACAAAGAGAATTATTCGAACAAAAAGAACTAAATTAAGAAAGAATTAAATTAAAGAAAGAGTTGAGAGGAATTAAACTAAAAAGAATCAATTTAGAAAAAAACTAAAACAAAAAGAATTAAAAATAGTTAAAATAAAAAGATTTAAATTGAAAATAATTAAATCAAGAAGGAATTAAATTAGAAGGAGACAAATTAAAAAAGATTAAAAAGAATCACATTAAAAAAAGATTAAAAGAATCAATTCAAAAAGAATTGAATAAAAAGAATCAAATTAAAAAGAATTAAGAAGATTAAAAGAATAAAAAAAGAATTAAATAAAAAAGAATCAAATTAAAAGGTTAAGTTAAAAAGAATTGAAAAGATTAAAAGAATTAGATTAAAAGGAATTAAATTGACAAGAATTAAAAAGAACCAAATTAAAAAGAATCAAGCTAAAAAGAATTAAAAAGATAAAAAGAATTAAATAAAGGAATTAAATTAAAAAGAAGCAAATTAAGAATTAAAGGGATTAAAAAGAATTAAATAAGGAATTAAATTAAAAAGAAGTAAATTAAATAGAATTAAATTAAAAAGAATAAAAAGATTGAAAGAATTACATAAAGAATTAAATAAAAGGAATTAAATTAAAAAGAATTAAATTAAAAAGAATTAAATTAAAAAGAATTAAAAGGATTAAAAAGAACTAAATAAAGAATTAAATTAAAAAGAATTAAATTAAAAAGAATTAAATTCAAAGAATAAAAAGATTAAAAGAATTAAAAATATTTTTTATTTTCCACTTTTACGAACTTGCACGCAAAAGCCCCAGACCCTTTTTGGGCATTTTGGGAACCAATTTAATTTCTTTGAAGTTGAAGTGGCGGCAAAGAGCTGCATGCAAATCCTGAAAATAAAATAAATAATAAATAAATAAAAAATAAATAAATAAATTAATTAATTAATAAAATTAATAAATTAATGAATTGTAATTAGTTTGAAGTTGTTCAGTTAGTTCGAATTCGTCGTGGGAATGAGGGCTTCAAGTACATGCATGCAACGCAAACCCTAAACCCTAAACCCTAAACCCTAATCCCAAACCCTAGGCTCTAAACCCTAAACCCTAGACGCTAAACCCTCTACTCGAAACCCGAAACCCTAGACTGTAAACCCTAGAATTGAAGCGCCAAACCCTACACTCTTAACCCTATTCCTAAAACCCCAAACCCTAAACCCGAAACCCCAAACCCTAAACCCTAAACCCTAAACCCTAAACCCTGTGGACTACCTGTATTTGTTTTTCTGTTACTTCTATTTCTGCATGCGTTTCTTTTTGTTCTTCTTTTTTGGAAATGAAGATTTTAATCCAAGTTTCGTTTTCTCGTTTTATGAAAGAAGATATAGAAACCTTGAAAACAAAAACAAATAAAAATAAAAATAAATAAAAAATAATGCCAAAACAAATATAGAAATTAAATTAAAAGATACAAAATAAAATAAAGAACAGAAATAACAATTAAAAAATATAAAGGCAACAACAAAAGACGGAAAATAAAAAAGTAAGTAATTATTTATCCATTTACGATTAAGGGATTGATTATTAAATTTATTTATCCTCAATTTACTTATCATTTATTTGCTGCTTATTATTACTAATTTATTTTTATTTATTTATTTATTTATTATTTATTTATTATTTATTTATTTATTCATTTATTTATGACAAACCGTAAAAGAGGGAAGGGAGGCGCTGGCTTCCGCCCCTGCAAACAAAACACAAAAGAGAAATTAAATTAACTTAAATTAAAATTTAAATTGAATTAAAAGTTAAATTAAATTATAATTAAATTAAATTGAATTAAATTAAATTGAATTAAATTAAATTAGTTAAAATAATTAATGAAGAAATGGAAAAAAGTAACAAAGAAAGGAAATAAGGAAAATAAAATTTAAAATTTCATTAAATAAATGAATAAATAAATGAATAAGATAATAGATGGATAGATTAATAAATAAATATATAACAAATAATAATAAATAAATAAATGAATAGCATAAATGGACAAATAAATAATAAATGCTAATTTTCAAAAACTGGAAAATAATTGAAAAAGAAAAAATAAAAATGGAATTTTAATTTAACTTCTTTGCAAGACATCAATGCATCAGGAAACAAATTATATTTTATTTAATTCTATTCATCTATTTATTTATTTATTTGTATATATGTATTTATTTATTTATTTATATTTATTTATTTACTTATTTATTTATTTATTTATTTTATTTATTACTTTGAGGCCCCTCGAGGATTCCAAGGAAAGAAAGAAAAGAGCTGCTCCGTCGACAGGCGCTGCTCGAAGAAACCTAAAAATAAAAAATAAAAAATAAATTTAAATAAATAAACTAAATAAATAAATAATTAATTAATTTAATTGCTTATTTATTTATTCTTTGATTATCTAATAAAACCTAAACAAAATGACTTCAAATAAATAAGTAAACGAATAAATGAAAATAAATACATTAAAATAAATATAATCAAATAAATGAATAAATAAATAATAAAATTAATAAAATAAATAAATAAGAATAAGCAGTTCATTGATGCAATTAAAGCAAAAATTAAATAAGGAAAAGAATAAAGTGGAATAGAAGAATATTAATTTGAGAAAAAAGAAAAATAAAAAATAAATAATAGACTTTTCTTTAGAATTTTAAAAGAAATAGAACAAACAATTAGTAAATACATAGGTAAATAAATAAATAAAAAAAATAAAAATAAACAAATGAATAAATGGGTAAATAAATAAATAAGCAAAACAAATACACAAATGAATGAATCAATGACTAAATAAATATATAAATAAATTAATTAATTGAATTAATAAAATAAATGATTAAATAAATAAACTTTCCTGTCTAAGCCAAAGAGCCAAATGGAGTTTTCGAATTTGAAAAAAAAAATAATTTTTTTTTTTTAAAATTCCAAATGGCAAAAATGGAATTTTTTCTTTTGTTTCTTTTCGCAAACTTTTCCGCAAAATGAAAAAAGAACTGAAAACAAAATAAAGTCTTTTTTCATTATTTGTTTTGTTTTATTTATTTAATTAAAGTGTTTGTTTATTTATTTTATTTAATTTATTTATTCAAGATCTTCTTTATTTGAAGAGTTTGTTTTCATTATTTGTTTTTATTTGTTTGTTTATTTAAAATGTTTTTTATTTGAAGAGTTTATTTTATTTTTAATTTTACCTTTGCATTTTTCATGCATGCAAAGGCAGACCCTCTAAACCCTAAACCCTAAACCCTAAACCCTAGCTGTATCTGGTGCAGACAAGGAACAGGTCTTGCCTAAACTCCAAACCCTAAACCCTAAACCCTAAACCTTGAACCCTAGCTGTTTCTGGTGGCGGCAAAAGATAGGGCCTTTGTCGCAAACCCCAAACCCTAAACCCTAAACGCCAAACCCTAAACCCTAAACCCTAAACCCTAAACCCCAAACCCCAAACCCTAAACCCTAAACCCCAAACCCTAAACCCTAAACCCCAAACCCTAAACCCTAAACCCTAAACCCCACACCCTAAACCCTAAACCCTACCTGTATCTGGTGGAGGCGAAGAAAAGTCCCTCTTTCGTGAGAGTGCGGATATCCAAAACAACAAAAGGGTGTTTTGTGTCTTTGCAAATTCTCAAACGCCAAATGTGGGATATGAAGCAGCTGCTGCTGCTTTCTGTTGCTCCTGCACAAAACAATGCCACACTGCTGCAGCAGCCTCTGCTGCAGCTGCTGCAGCAGCAGCTGCAGCAGCTGCTGCTGCAGCAGCGCCACCAGCTGCAGCAATATCACACGGCTACCGCCAGCACTTCCCGCAGCTGCGACAGCGCGGGCAACGGCAGCATCAGCAACACAAGCGGAAGCAGAAGCACAAAGAGCAACAGCAGCAGCAGCAGCAGCAGCAGCAGCAGCAGCAGATCCCACCATCGGAGGCGTCGCTGCGTAGGGCAAAGCAAGGCGGCCACTGCCCCTCTATTGCGTCCTGCAAATTGCGAATATAAAAAGAAGAAATAAAAAGAAATTAAATTAAATTAAATTTAAAGTTAAGAAAAAACAGCAGCAAAAGTTCGAAATGCAGATTGCTGCATGCAGCGGCGCTGCAGCAGCAGCAGCAGCAGCTGCTGCTGCTGCAGTTGGTTTTCTGTGCTGCTTGCATGCGGCGGTTAGGGGTCTTTGGAGCGCTAATTTGCAGCTTTTTGATTTAAATATGTTTAATTATTTAAAACAATTAATTTTAAATTAAATTTAATTAAAAAAGACCCGAAAAAGCCCCACATCGAAGGAGTTGCTGCGCCTGCTGCTGCTCTGCATGCAGGCGAGCCGCTGCTGCTGCTGTCTGTACAGCTGGGGCTGCAGCTCTTTCGGGGTTTCCAAAAACTCCAAAAACTCGAAAATCCAAAAAGCCTTTTCTCCCGCCAAAGCCTGACAAATAAAAGGAATTATCCTTAGGGTTTAGGATTTAGGGTTTACTGTTTACGGTTTGGGGTTTAGGGTTTAGGGTTTCGGGTTTAGAGTCTAGAGTTTGGGGTCTAGGGTTTAGGGTTTGGGGCTTAGGGTTTGGGGTTTAGGGTTTAAAGTTTGGGGTTTAGGGTTTAGGGTTTGGGGTTTAGGGTTTGGGGTTTAGGGTTTAGGGTTTCGGGTTTAGGGTCTAGGGTTTGGGGTCTAGAGTTTAGGGTTTGGGGTTTAGGGTTTGGCGTTTAGGGTTTAGGGTTTGGGGTTTAGGCTTTAGGGTTTGGGGTTTAGGATTTACGGTTTAGGCTTTAGGGTTTGGGGTTTAGGGTTTGGGGTTTAGGGTTTAGGGTTTGGGGTTTAGGGTTTGGGGTTTAGGCCCGACCTGCAAATAAGACTCCAGGCCTCTTCTTCTCCTCTCCAAAAACTGCAGAGAGAGCTGCTGCTGCAGGAAATAAAAACAAAATAAATAATTCCTTGATAATAATAATAGTGATAATAATTAAAACAAATAATGATAATAATAATAATAATGATAATAATTATATTAATAATAATAGATATTATTATTATTACTATTATTATTATAATAATAGATATTATTATTATTACTATTATTATTATTATTATTATTATTATTATTATTATTATTATTATTATTGCTAGTATTATTAGTATGGAAAATAACAATAATAATAATAATAATAATAATAGGAAAGTAGGTAATTAAATAAGAGCCCAAACAAAACGGGAAGAAATGGTAAAAAGGAGCAAGTGAATTATTTTGATTTTTGGAAAGTTTTTTTCGCGTTTTTTTTCTTTGTTGGTTTTAATTTCATTATTGAGTTTTAAGTATATCCTAATTGAATTAAATTATTAAAAACTTTTTAAAACCCTTTTGGATTTATTTCTTTTTCATTTTAAATTTATTTATTTATTCATTTGCCTACGTCACAGAAACGCCCGCGCGGCGGCAGGCGAGGTAGCACAGCAGCAAATTCGGGAAAAAGAGAAACTTTAAAAGTATTTTGAAGATGTTTATTTAATTCTGAGAACTCGCTGAACCTAAAAGCAAACAAAATCCCAAAAATACCCAAAACGCCGCTTCCGGGCATGCCCCCAGGTGTACGTACACCCCACGCATGCATGCATGCATGCATGCATGCATGCATGCATGCATGCGTACAAGCCTTGAGTGCATGGATGCGTTTCGGGGCGTGTGCATGCATTAAACGCCCCAACACGCATGCATTTAAGGCTTGAAGTCGCTAACAAGACCCAAACGCATGCATGCACGCGCATGCATGCATGCATGCATGCATGCATTCACGGATTTTGGGGCTTTTTGGGTGAAGCGTTTACCTCCTTCTGGCGACCCAGGTGAGTTCGCGGGCCCACCGAACTTCAATTTTGTATTGAGCAAAAACTAATGAAGGAGAATCCATTTCTGTCAAAACTACACTTAAAATCGAGACTTCCAGGGGCCCCTCTGCAGCACAAAGGGGGCCCCCTGCAGCAGCTGCAGCAACAGTAGAGGGGCCCCCAGCTGCAGCAGCAGCGGGGTCCCCAGCAGCAGCAAGGGAGCCCCCAGCAGCAGCAGAGGGGCCCCCTGTAACAAGGAGGCCCTGCTGCTCGTTTGCTGCTTTTGAGGAAAGAGCGCATGCATTTTCTTGGGGCTTTTTTGGGGCTTGGGGGGCCCCCCGTATACCTGAAACGTATGCAACGCATGCAACGCATGCATGCAATGCATGAATGCATGCATGCATGCATGCATGTATGCAGAAATGAAAAGAAACCAATTTCAAAAATAGGGCCCAGCTAGGTTCATCGAAAACCCTAAACCCTGGAGTGCTGTTCTTTACAGAAACACCAAACGTTGCTTAGATGCAGGGACTAGAGTTTAGGGTTTAGGGTTTAGGGTTTGAGAGCGCGCGCGCTCAAGGCCCCAAACAAATGCAGAGCCAGCAGGCACTTGGCCTTTTCCTCCTCACTCTAAACCCTAAACCCTAAACCTTAAACCCTCAAGCCCAAACCCTAAACCCCAAGCCCTCAACTCTAAACCCTCGCCCTAAATCCTAGACGCTAAATTCAAACTCTAAACCCTACCCCTAAGCCCTGGCCCCAGCCCCAAACCGCAACGCCTAACCCCAGCCCCGAACCCCAAACCCTAAACCCTAAACCCTAAACCCTAAACCCTAAACCCTCACGGGGCTGCGGAGAAGTGTAGAAAGGAAGAGTGGCGGATCCGTGAGTTAAAAGTCTGGCAGCAAAAGGGAGGAGTTCGAGGGGCAGGTCGTTGGGGTGTACGTACACCACAACGGCCAGCAGGGTCTGCAGAAAGCGTCAAAGAATGAAAATCATTTTTGAAAGCTTTTGGTTCTTTGTTTCTTTTTATTTTTTAATTTTTAAACTTTCGAATTTGAAATAAATTAATTAAGAAGAAATTAAAACGCAAGATGAAAAACACCCAGCGTGGATTCCACTGGATTGAAAGAATCCAATTAACCGCTTCAATCAACCAAACCAATTAAATAAATTGCAGTAATTAATTAATTTAGTTAATTAAATGAATTTAATTAATTTAATTAATTAATTAATTAATTAATTTAATTAATTTAATCATTAATTAGTTTAATTAACTGCTCGAAATGGCCACCTGGAGCACGGCGGTGGCCAGGTAGAGCCAAAGCGCCGCAGCTGCATGCGGGGCTTTTGGGGGATTTTGTTTGCGGAGAAGAAAGTCGCAAAAAGAAAAACACTTTTCTCCTTTTTGGAATCCAAGTTTGGAAATAAAACAAAACCCTAGCCGCGACAAACCCTCCAAACCCCCCGCAATGCTAAAACCACAAACACTCCACCCACTGGGGGGTAAAAACCGAGAAAACTCCATTTGCAGCAAACACAAAGACACTGCCTGCAGCGCAAACCTCAACATACACCTCACGAGCTCCCTATACACCCGAAACTGCTCCAATTACACCCCACAAGCTCCCTATACACCCGAAAATCTTCCACAAGCTCCCTATACACCCGCAAATAGACCCCACAAGCCCCCTATACACCCGATTATAGCTCCAAATACACTCTAGAAGCTCCCTATACACCCGAAAACAGCTCTAAATACACTCTAGAAGGTCCCTATACACCCGAAAATAGCTCTAAATACACTCTAGAAGGTCCCTATACACCCGAAAAGAAGTCCCTATACACCCGAAGATAGTTCTTTTTGTACTCTAGAAGGTCCATATACACCCTAAGTAGCTCTACATACACTTCAAGAGGTCCCTATACACCTGAAAACAGCTCTAAATACACCCCAAAAGGTCCCTATACACCTCAGCGCAGCTGTACGTACACCCCAGGAGGTCCCTATACACCCCAGCGAACAGCTTCTGCATCTTCTCGTCAAAAAGTGAAAAATAAATTCAAGTAAATTCTAAAAAAGAAAAATATAGAAGTGAAGAGTTGAAGTTTCGCAGTTGCAGCAGCAGCAAGCGGCATCTTTGGAGTGTACGTACACCTGAACTAGCCCGCGGGATGGGAAGAAACGATAAAAAAGCCTTATCTAGAAATTACATTAATTAATTAATTAATTAATTAATATTTATTTATTTATTTATTTATTCACTTATTTGACTCACCCATAAGACAGAATGAAGAGCCAAAGACCAAAGAAAAACAGGAGGCAAAGAAACGGTCGTGGAGAGGAGCAGCAGCAGCAGCAGCAGCAGCTGAGCAGCAGCAGCAGCAGCGGCAGCAAAAGGCGTCAAAAGAAAGAGACAAATGGGAATAAAAGAAAGACAGCTGAATTAAAAAGAAGCAGCAAATGCAAAAGGACTAAGTGCGAAGGAGCAGCAAAAGAAGAGATAAATGAGCAGCAAATTAATAAAATGAAATAAAAATAAAATGAATTTAAAAGAATAAAAACAAACAAAAGGAATAAAATGGATTAAAAAGGAAATACAAATAAAAACGGAATAAAATGGATTAAAAGGGGAATAGAAATATACAAAAGAAGTTAAAATAATTGAAATGAATTAAGAATAAAATAAAACAACCAAGAGGAATAAAATGAATTAAAAAGGAAATAAAAACAAACAAAAAGAATTAAATGAACTAAAATGAATTTAAAAGAAAATAATGAATTAAAATGAATTAAAGAGAAATTAAAAACAAGCAAAAGGAATAAAATGAATTAAAATAAATTAAACAGAAACACAAAAAATAAAATGAAATAAAATGAAATGAAATGGAATAAAAGGAAATAAAAACCAACAAAACTCACAAAGTGGCCGAGAGAAATAAAAACCAACAACAACTTCTTCAAAAAAAAAGAAAAAGACCAGCAGCAGCGCCGACCCGAAAGTCCCATTTTAAAAACTTTTAAAAAACGCTCAAACAAAAAACAACAAAACAAAACCTGCAGCGCCACCCACCCTCTGGTGTACGTACGCCCCAGCAGCAGCAGCAGCAGCAGCAGCGGCAGAAATGCAGCAGCAGCAACAGCAGCAGCAGCAGCAGCAGGGAAGCAGATGTGTGGAGGACAGGGGTTGAAAGCTAGGGTGAGGGAAAGGCTGCTGGCAGCAGCAAAGGAGGGTAAGGGGACTTGGAAGAAAGGGAATTAGAATTACAATTCAAAAGAACAAAAAGTGGGAAGTCCATCGGCAACTCCCAGTTCCTGCGAAGCAGCAGCAGACACGCGGTGTACGTACACCGCGCGGCGCCGCGCCCAACGAGCCGCGGCCACTCTGATCAAAGCTGGAAAGGGAAAATGGGGGAAATGCAAATTTAATTCGAATAAACCACTCACGCCCGCCTCCCCGCAAAAAAAAGAAGAAAACTTGTCCATTTAAAGCAAAAAAAATGAAGTGAGAAGGCCAAAATGTTGAAAATCTGAACTTGAATCGACGGCTGGCGTCAGAGGTGTCTGTACACCGCAGATTCCCGCGGCTCCATCTTCGTTTTTCCCCCCGAAAAAGACAAAGACAAGTTTTTCAGAGTTTTAAAATATAATTTGCAAATGGAATTGCATTTAAATGGTCCTTTTCCTCTTTTTTCCGCAGAAAGAAACTCCCGAGAGCCCTAGCACCTCCCTGTGGACCGGGCCGCCGTCACGTCTGCATTCGGCGGGAAAGCCGCGGCGAAAGCCAGAAAATAAGAATAAAAGAACTGCTATTTTGTCTGTTTTGGTTTTTAATTCGAAATAATTCAATTAAAACGCAAAATTCAAACAAAAGTCCCCGCCGGTGATCCTGCGCCTCAACTGCCGTCTTGCACGGCGGCGCGCAGCTCTTCAGGTGTACAGACAGCTGCTGCTGCGCACAGCATTTATTCTTTTCTCATTTCCACCACTTTTTATCATTCTTTATTCCCAAACAAACTTCATCTATTATTCCAAGACTTCCTCCTCGCTAGGGGCCCCCTGAGGCCCCTCGAGGCCCCCCACGGGCCCCTCCAGTACCCCCCAGGGGCCCCCAGAGGCCCCTCTGGGGGCCCCCAGGGGCCCCTTAGCGGCCCGCCTTGGGGGCCCCCGTGTCTAGTTTTTGGATTGTGCACATGATTTATTTGCTTTTAAGATTCTTTGGTGCTTTTAATACTTTTTAACTTCTTCTAATTTATATTTAGGCATTTTGAGTTCTTTTTGATTCTTTTGGTCTTTTAAAATCTGTTTTATCTTTCACTACAAACCAGGTGTCTGTACACCTGAAAACCGCCGTCTGCAAAGCAGCGAAATTTTCGGTGAAAAGTTCATTTCAAATAAAAACATTATCTTTCATTGAGTCTTTTATAATATTTAATTAAAATTAAATATTTTTCTCTTTTCAAAATTTCAAATTAATTTAACCTATCCAAAAAAAATCTTTTTCTTCTTTCTGAAACTCCTTGGCCAGCAGCAGCAAACGCCGCGCAGCAGCAGCAAACTGCTGCGCGAAGTTTCTGGTCAAAATAAAATCCTTTAGGATTAACATGCCTTTCTTTCAACTGCAAAATGTGCTTTTTGCATGCATGCTTGCATGCATGCGTGCATGCATGCATGCATGCATGCACGCAAAAATCCTTGTTTGCTGCCCACCGTCGGCCGCAGCTGCAGCGGCAGCAGCAGCTGCTGCTGCTGCTGCAGCGGAGGCAGCTGATGCTGTGGCTACGGCTGGTGCTGCTGCGGCGGAGACGCGGGCGACACCCGCCGCTGCAGCTGCTGCTGCAGCAGCAGCTGCTGCTGCTTCTAGTGCTGTATCTACTGCAGCTAGCAGCACTTCGGCAGCGGCAGCTGCTGCTGCTGCAGCCGCTGTAGCCGCTGCTGCTGCTGCAGCCGCAGCAGCACAAGGAGCTTCGACAAGCACAGGAGGCCAATAGTGGCTATATAGGGATTGCACTTGTTGGCTACGCAGCAGCAGCAGCCGCAGCAGCAGTAGCAGCAGCAGCGACTGCCGCTGCAGCAACAGCACCAGCAATAGCTTTTGAAAGGCTTTTGCTTTTAATTCTTTTTAGTTTTAGTTTGCCATTATTTCTCTTAATCCTCTTTTTACCTTTTTATCCTAAAGTCTGCAGAGGGTTCAAAAGCTTTAGGGTTTAGGGTTTAGGGTTTAGGGTCTCCGAAACCCACAGTGGGCTTCAGCACGCAACAGCCGCACCAGAAGCAGCAATAGCAGCAGCAGCAGCAGCAGCAGCAGCAACAGGGGACCCTTTTGCTGCTTCCTGGGGGTCTTCAAAGCAAAATAAAAGAGGTTTATGATACTTGCATTGTGAAATGTGCGCTGCATATAAACCCTAGTTGAGGGTTTTAAAGTAAAACCCTTAATTAGGGTTTGTGTACAGCTCACATTACAGTTTTTAGATTCCAAAGTTAGTTTGGCTGAATTTGTTCCACGGATCTAGGGCCAAGGGGTCTGAGATTAGGGTTTGGAGTTTAGGGTTTTGGGTTTGGGGTTTAGGCTTTAGGGTTTAGGGTTCAGGGTTTAGGGTTTTAGCTTGAGGGCGTTGTGTTGGGGGCTTTCTGTATCTTCTTGTCCCAGGTTTATGGTATAGCTTTTAGTGTTTAGTGTTTACTGTACAGTGTTTACGGTTTAGGGTTCAGGCTTTAGGGTTAAGGGCTTAGGGTTTAGGGTTTAGGGTTTAGGGTTTGGGGTTTAGGGTTTAGGGTTTAGGGTTTAGGGTGTGTTTATATGTGGCAGGAGCCGCGTTGCTCGCGCATGCAAGTCGAGTAGCTGAAGAGGGAGCAAAGGGTTTCATTTTAAAGGACAAAAAGGAGAAAACAATTTAAATTTAATTTAAATAAATAAAATAAATAAAATAAATAAATAGATAAAATTAAATTCTAGAATAAATCAAAGCTTTTGTCTTGGGCGTTGCCAGCAGCCCACTACAGCTTCCTGGCGGGTTCTGGCTGGCGTTCAGATTTGCAGGTTTTTGAGGAATTTTTTCACTTTTTTGTGTTTAAAAGGATTTATTTGTTTTATTTTATTTATTCATTAGTTAATTTTATTTATTTATTTATTTTATTTCATTTTTTGTCTCATTTTCCGGGCCCCTTCTTCGCGTGGCTTCCGTCGGCTGCGGGGAAACGGAGTTCAGAAAAAGTCTTTTTCCCTTCTTTTTGCTCCTAAAAGTCTTTTATTTATTCCTTTTCCATTAAAAACCTTTTATTATTTAAATCTTTACATTTTTAATTCTTTATTCCCCTTTTTTTCGCCTTCAAACCCTCCATTTTTTCCGTTTTCATCACCTCCAACCGCCCTTGTTTGCTGCTCTTGAATTTTCCTTCTCTTTTCTGATTTCCGAGTCATTTTTTGCGGGAAATCTTCTCAAAAGCACTTTGCTTTCCTCCTTCTGTCTCAGAACATCTTTTCCTCCATTGTTCCCGACTTTAGGGCTCTCTTCCGTCAAAAATCTGCCACTTCCTGCCGCTGCTGCTGCTGCTGCTGCAGCAGCAGCGCCGCTCCAGCGCCGGCTCCTCCCCCGCCCTCGCCGCCACCCCAGCAGCAGCAGCAGCAGCAGCAGCAGCAGCAGCAGAGGATGGGCCGGATATCCCGCGACCGGCGGGACATTTACTACAGGCGGGCCAAAGAAGAAGGCTTTAGGGCTCGCTCTGCTTACAAGCTGCTGCAGCTGGATGACGAGTTGCACTTCTTGTCTCCGCCAAACTGCTGCTTCTCCAGCGGCTCCGAGGCCTCTTCCTCCGAAGACGAGCAGCAGCAGCAGCAGCAGCAGCAGCAGCAGCAGCAGCAGCAGCAGCAGCAGCAGCAGCAGCAGCAGGGGCGTTTCTGGGGGCCCGCTGCTTCTGTGTGGGACTACCCCCACAGGGCTGTGGACTTGTGCGCAGCGCCTGGCAGCTGGAGCCAAGTGCTGCGCCGCAGGCTGTGGCGAAACTACCAACTCAAAGTGCAGGAGTACAACAAGCTGCAGCAGCAGCAGCAGCAGCAGCAGCAGCAGCAGCAGCAGCAGCTGGTTCGCCCGGAGCCCCCGCTGATAGTGGCTGTGGACCTGCAGGAAATGAGTCCGCTGGAAGGAGTGGTTTGCATAAAGGGGGACATAACGCATGCAGCAACTCGTGCTGCAGTGCTTCGCTGCTTCCAGCAGCAAAGCACTGCAGCAGCAGCAGCTGCTGCTGCTTGCGGCTCGCACGCAGCAGCAGCTGCTGCTGCTTGCGAGCAGCAAGCAGCAGACTTGGTGGTGTGCGACGGGGCCCCCGACGTGACGGGGATGCGGGAGCTGGACGAGTGCATGCAGCAGCAGCTGCTGCTGGCAGCAGCAGCAACAGCAGCAGCGCTGCTGCGCCCCGGGGGGGCCCTCGTGGCCAAAGTCTTCAGGGCCGAACTGGGGCCCCTTCTTTGCATGCAGCTGGGGGCCCTCTTTGCTGAAGTTTGCTGCAGCAAACCTGCTGCTTCCCGCAGCAGCAGCAGCGAGGCTTTCCTCGTCTGCCGCGGCTTCCGCCCCACGCCCCCGCTGCACCCCCCCCTCCCCGCCCCACAGCAGCAGCAGCAGCAGCAGCAGC
>NW_013541479.1:61219-66365 GCF_000499545.2 Eimeria tenella
TGAGGGGCCCCTGAGGGGCCCCTAAATGAGGGGCCCCTGAGGGGCCCCTGCAGCTGTTAGTGTGGGCCCTGGTTGCTTTGCGGCAGTGTTTGTGGGGTTGCTGCTGCATTGTCTTCTTTGTGCTGCAGCTTCTGAGGCTTGCTGCTGCTGCTGCAGCTAGCTGTGGCTCGCTGCAGCTAGCTGCGGCTAGCCGTGGCCAGCCACCATGGCTCACTGCCGCCAGCTGTGGCTAGCTGTGGCTAGCCGTGGCTAGCCCTAGCTAGCGGTGGATGCCCTCTGGCTAGCCGTGGCTAGCTGTGGTTAGCCGCAGCACTTGAGGGCGGCAGTCCTGTGTGCTGCTGTGAGCAGCAGCAGCAGCAGCAGCAGCAGGGCTGTCTTTGGCTGGGGGCTTGAAGCTCTGGGACGCAGCACGAAAGAGAGAAATGAATTACATTATTTAAAATTTAAATTCTTTTGCTGCTTAGCAGCAAAAATAAAAGGAAAGAGGATCTGCGCTACTTGCGGGAAAGCCTTGTTCGAAAGGCCTGGGGCCCTGCGCCGTGAGACAGCAGCAGCAGCAGCAGCAGCAGCAGCAGCAGCGGCAGCAGTAGCGGCGGCGGCGCAGCAGCAGCGGCTGGAGCGGAGGGCCGCGGCAGGAAAGGGGGCGGGAGTTAATTTATAAATTCGGAAAAGTGGAAATAAAGTGATGAAGTCATTGTCGGGCAATGAATTGCTGCAGCGATCTGAGGTGTACGTACACCTCAGGGGCACAGAGCGGGGTCGCGCGCTCAGCTTCGCGGCCCGCCAAAGCGGCCCCCGGCGCTCCTTTTCGGGATTTAAAAGGCCAGTTGCAGAAATAAATGAATTAAATAAGTAATGAAAGAAGAAGTTGCGCGAAATTCCCGCGGGAAAGCTGCGGTGTACGTACACCTGGTCTCGAGCCGCTGCCGACCCGCAGTGTCTTGCTGCTGCCGGCCTGCTGCTGGCTGCCGCGCGCGGGGGCCCCTGGGGGCCCCCCTGAACTCAAAAGAATGCCTTTTTAAATGGGGATCATATGTTTTGGGAATTATTTGAACTTTAATGTGCAAGATCCCTCAGCAGGAGGGCCAGGAGCAGCTGGCGGGCGCGCTGCTGCTGCTGCTGCTGCTGCTGCTGCTGGTGCACGAGACGCAGCTCCCGCGGCTCCCACGCCCCTGTCTTTCTGCTGCCTCTTCCCCTAATTGCTGCTTTTTGAATTAGTCCCTGAAAAGCTTGCTGCTTTCTTTGGGGGGCCTCACTGACACGGCTGCTGTTGCTGCTGCTCGCGCTGCTGCTCGCGTGCTCTGGGCTGCCGAGCAGCAGCGCCAGCAGCAGCAGCAGCAGCAGCTGCTGCTGTTGCAGCAGCAGCACGCCCTGTGAATGAATTCGAAACAAACGCAATTGCTGCCACGTACGAAACAAGGCCCCAACTTCATCTGCCCTTCCCGGCTAGCTGCTGCTGCTGCGGTGCCTCCCCAGTGCTCCCAGCAGCAGTAGCAGCAGCAGCAGCAGCAGCAAGAGTGACCAATAACGAAGTAGCTAGCCAAGGTCTGCTCTCCAAAGAGGCAGCAGCACCGAGCTTCATCCTGCGAGTTCATTGCAGCTTTATCAGCAGCAGCAGCAGCAGCAGCAGGAAAAGCCAAAACGACGTCTCTATGCTGGCAGCACCAGCAGCAGCAGCAGCAACAGTTTCGGCGACAGCAGCCGCATCGCCAGGCGTAACAACGGTTACCGTAGTAAGGCCGAGCCAGTGCTGCTCTGCGGCAAGCAGCAGCAGCAGCAGCAGCCGCAGCAGCAGCAGCAGCAGCAGCAGCAATGCATCTCCTTACAGTGCTTACGCCGCTTGCCAAGGCGGACGGCCCGCCTAGCGCTTTACCGGGGTCGTCTGCAGCAGCAGCGACGCCTCGTTCTGCGGCGAAAGCCGCTGCAGCAGCAGCAGCAGCAGCAGCAGCAGCAGCAGCAGCAAAGTCCTCCCCCCCGCTGCACGCGCTGCTGCCCCCCTCCCCAGCAGCAACAGCCTACGCACACTCCGACACTTCCACGCAGCCCGAGAGGTCTTCTTTGCTGTCGCCGAGTCCTTTGCTGCTGCCGCTGACTCCGGGGGGCCCCGGCAGCCTGTGGTCGGGGGCCCCCTCGCCCAAGCAGCAGCAGCAGCAGCAGCAGCAGCTGCAGCAGCAGCTGCTGCTGCAGAAGCAGCACCAGCAGCCATGGGACTGGAACGCATACGCCAGAGGCCTCCCTTCGCTCCTCGCAGGGCCCGAGGCCCTGCACGCGACGGAGCAGCAGCAGCAGCAGCAGCAGCAGCAGCAAGTGGCTCTCGGAAAGGACGCAGAAGCTCCTGGTGCTGCAGCAGCAGCAGCAGGTGGCGTCTCTGCTGCTGCTGGAAGAGTGCCGCCGAGTCCTGCTGCTCCTTGCCTCCTTCACACCGCCCAGGTGCTTCCTGCTGCTGCTGCTGCTGCTGCGGAGAAGGCCTTTTGGCCCCTTAGCAGCAGCAGCAGCATCACGACGCATGCCAGCTGCAGCAGCTTAGCCACACTTGCAAGCAGCAGCAGCAACAGAAGCTACCCCTGCCTGACTTCTAGCAGCAGCATTGTATCCCTCCCTGCTGTGGAACCGCTCTTGCAGCAGCAGCAGCAGCAGCGAGTGCTGCAGCAGCACGACTCTCTGCAGCAGCTCCAAGAGCCGCACCAGCAGCAGCAGCAGCAGCAGCAGCACATTCATGAAGTTGTGATGAAGCAACGCAGTGAGTTTCTTCGAGGGTTGGATGGGGCCAAAGGGTCACCACGGCAGCGGCTGCAGGCTCAGCAGGAGCAGCAGCAGGAGCAGCAGCAACGCCAGATCCAGCTGCTGCAGCAGCAGCAGCAGCAGAAGCAGCAGCAGCAGCAGCAGCGAAAGGAGCAAAGCTTCCAAACAGAGGTTTGCACCTGCAGCCCTGTGTCAGCAGCGCAGCAAACTCGCCGGCCTCCGTGGCTGCGGCGGCACCCAAGGCCTGCGGCCCCGGGAGAGCAGCAGCAGCAGCAGCAGCAGCAACAGCAGCAGCAGCAGCAAGTTCCGCAGCAGCAGCAGCAGGACTCGGACCAACAGCAGCAGCAGCAGCAGCAGCAGCAGCAGCAGCGGGAAGCTGCACAGGTCTCGGAGTCGCAGCAGCAGAAACAGCAGCAGCAGCAAGCTGCTTTTCTTTGGGGGCGGGTGCTGCAGCAGCGGCGCTGCCAGTCTTGGATAGATCATCGCATGCAGCCTGCGGGGCTTCTCCCCCCCAGCAGCAGCATTTTGCCCCAGCAGCAGCAGCAGCAGCAGCAGCAGCAGCAGCAGCAGCAGCAGCGGGTGCGGGCAGCGTCGGAGTCTCCCGTTCTGCTGCAGCAGCGGCAACCAATGCAACAGCAGCAGCAGCAGCACCGTTCAGCCCCCATCGCGGTGCACCTTGACGGGGCTGGGTCCTGCTGCAGTAGCTCGTACAACAGCAGCTGCATGCAGCAGCAGCAGCAGCAGCAGCAGCAACACCAGGGAATGCTACCTCAAGAGGATCCCTGTGGCACGCATGAAGCTCTCATAACTGACCTGGGCCACGGCTGTTTGCTGCAGCAGCAGCAGCAGCAGCAGCAGCGGCCGCTGCTGCCTTGTGAAAGCTGTTTTTGCACGATGGCCGCCCAGCAAGAGCAGCAGCAGCAGACGCAGCAGCAGCAGTGCTCTTGTAGTGGTTGCTGCCCCAAAGAGAAACCGGAGCCGCAGCAGCAGCAGCAGCAGCCTGTTGCACTTTTGAGCTGGCCCTCGCAGGTGTGCTCCTTGGCTGCTGAAGGAGCAGCAGCGGCAGCAGCTGCTGCTGCTGCTGCCACAGCGGGCTCCGCCTTTGCTGCGCGTGAGTCAGGCTGCTGCTCCTGCTGCTCGGGCTTGTCTGTTGCAGCAGCAGGAGCAGCAGCAGGAGCAGCAGCAGGAGCAGCGGCAGGGCCAGAGCAGCTCGTGGTGCTGCAGTATAAAGACATGCTGAGGCAGCAAGGCCGCATCATAAGGGAGCAGCAAGAACGCATACTGCAGCAGCAGCAGCAAGACTGGCTGTTGCAGCAGCGCGTGGCTTTGCTGGAGCAGCAGCAGCAGCAGCATCAGCAGCAGCAGCAGCAAAATCGGGAAGCTTCTTGCGGGCGCAGCTTCTCAGGGAGAGTGAGCGAAGCCCATCTTCGCGGCCGCCACAGCAACAGCAACAAGGCCAGCAGCAGCAGCAGCAGCAGCAGCAGAATCAGAGGCTTCTGCTGCAGCAGCGACTGCTGCTCTGGTGCTTCTGAACCGCTGCAGCAAGCGGCTGCCTACGGCGGCAGCTGCAGCAACGAGGACGTGAGCCACGCCAGACCAGCAGCAGCAGCTGCTGCTGCAGCAGCAACTTGTCCGCTTCCTTTCAGCAGCGATACGCCTGCTGCAGCAGCAGCGACTGCAGCAGAAGCAACACCGGCGAATGCCCGAGAAGCTGCATCAGCAGCAGCAGCAGCAGCAGCGGCAGGAGCAGCAAAGGGGCGCGTGCGAGGCCAGCGCAGCAGCCGGCAGCGCAGCAGCAACGACAGCAGCAGCAGCAGCAGCGAAGAAAACAGCCTTTGCTGCTGCCAGCAGCAGCCCTGCTGCTGCCAGGAAGAGCTGTGGCTCTCCCAAGCGCTTGGCCGCGGCATAGCGGGGCGGCGGCGGTGGCAGCGGCGGCTGCGGGGCTGCAGCAGCAGAAGCAGCAGCAGCAGCAGCCGCAGCAGCAGCAGCTGGGCGAAGCGGGAAGCGTCGCCCGGCGCCGCGGGCTGCGGGCGGGGCCGCGACAGCAGCAGCAGCAGCAGCGGCAGCAGCAGCAAGAAGCCCTGCAGCAGCAAACTCCAACTCAAACAAATTTCTAAAAAAGATATTTATTTATCTCCTTCCGTTCAAAGATGCTTAAAGACAAGACTCAAAGTTCGGCAGCAAGCTCTCGTGGGCTGTCTGAAGATGCGGGCCTCATTTTTGGAGGGGGCGGACAGGGCGCTGCAGCACGAGCTGCAGCAGCAGCAGCAACAGCACGCAGCCCACAGCAGCAGCAGCAGCAGCAGCAGCAGCAGCAGCAGCAGCAGGGCGGCAAACGCCCTGGACCTCCAGGCGTGGCTGCTGAGGGCCCAGCAGTGCTGCGAAGCTGAGGAAGCAGCACTTC
>NW_013541479.1:66465-75631 GCF_000499545.2 Eimeria tenella
CGACTGCCGCCGCCGAAGCACTAAATTCTGGTTGTCAAGCTCTCCTCCGTTTTTCAAGCTGCCGTTGCGACCACAGCGACGCAGCTGCAGCAGCTGCAGCAGCAGCAGCAGCACCCGCCCTCGCTGCTGCTGCTGCTGCTGCAGCGGCTCACAGAGACAGCCGCAGCAAATCAAATCTGTGTCCTTTTCTCTTCGTGCCGCCAAGGCTTTAATGCATTTAAAGCAACTAAAGTTACCCGCAGTTTGCAGGCAGGGCCAATGGGCAAATTAAGCAGCAGCAGCGCAGCAGCAGCAGCGCAGCAGCAGCAGCGCAGCAGCAGCAGCACTGCAGCGCAGCACAAGTTGCTCGTAGCTAGCTACTCCCTCTAGCTACTCCCACACATCATAAGTCCAGCTAGCTGAAACGCTACAGCCCAAACAGCTCACCATCATAAAAAGGCTGCGCGAGCTGCTAACCAGCTAGCTAACTAGCTAGATGGCTAGATAGCTAGCTAGCTAGCTAGCTAGGTGGATAGCTAAGTGGTTAGCCAGCCATCTAGCTAGCTAGCTGTCTGGCTGGCAGACTAGCTGATGGGCGCGCTAGCCGCCTGGCCAGTTGACTGGCCAGAGAAGCCCCATGGCTGGCTAGCTGTTTGGCTAGCCAGCAGGGGAGCAAGCTGCTTGGCTGGCCAGCTAGCGAGCTAGCTAGCTCGCTGGCTAGCTGCTTGGCTAGCGAGCTGGCGAGCTAGCTAGCTGCCTCGTTGGCTGCTTGGCTTGCCAGCTAGCCAGCAACCCAGCCAGCCAGCAACCCAGCTAGCTAGCCAGCTAGCCAGCAACCCAGCTAGCCAGCCAGCGAGCTCGCCAGCTAGCTAGCTCGCCAGCTCCCTAGCCAGCCAGCTCGCCAGCTAGCCGGCTCGCCAGCTAGCCAGCAGCTAGCCAGCAGCTAGCCAGCTAGCTAGCCAGGAGCAGCTCAGAGGTAGAGGGAAGAGGAGAAGACGATGCCCCTGCGGAGGTGGCGAATCGCGGCGACGCACTTGGCCTCGAGGTCGGGGTTGCCAATGGCCTTGGCCGCGCATGCAAGTTGCCTGAGGAGCTCCTCGAGGCGGCGCATGCAGCGAATGATGGTGCCTTCGTAAAGACCAGTGGTGCTGCTGAGAGCAGCAAAGGAGTGACCAGTGGCCCACCCGTAGGTGAGGCTCACCAGCGCGGGCTTGAAGTTGTTCACGTACGCCTCCACAGCCTCCACCTCCCGCTGCTGCTGCTGCGCCTCGCCCCGCGCCCAGCCGCCCTCCTGCTGCTGCTGCTGCTGCTGCTGCTCCGACGCGGCCCCGGAGCCCCACACGTACCCGCACTCCACGAACACCCGCGCGATCGAACGCGCCACTTCCCGCACTTTCTGCACCCCTGCAGCAGCAGCAGCAGCAGCAGCAGCGGTGCTAGTGCGGCGGCTGCTGGGGCTTTAGTCCTGACCTTTTCGCGTTCGCCGTTAGCTGCATGTTTCTGGTGTGTGGCTTCGCTGCGGATTCTTTCTCTGTTTCGCTTCCCAGTGGCTACTCCGCCTTCGCGAATATCTTTGCTGCTGCTGCTGCTGCTGCTGCTGGGGACGGCGTTACCTGCCAGGAGCCTGGGCTCTGTGGGCTCGGGCTCGTCGTGCTTCTCGTGGTAGACGAGGCAGCTGAGGACTGCGCAGAGCTCTTCAGGAGTCAACTCTTTGAGAGCATTTGAAAACAAAAGTTCAGAAGCAAGAAGTTCATCTGCTGTTGACACTTCGCAGGCCACGCGCCCCTTCAAAGTCACCACGTCTTCCCCCTCCAGAAAGCCCAGCCGGTGCAGCACACGGCGCATGCTCCGCAGCGAGTCCTGCAGCAGCAGCAGCGCAGCAGCAGCAGCAGCAGCACGGCAGCAGCGCAGCAGCAGCAGCATGGCAGCAGTGCAGCAGCAGCAGAGGGGAATGGAACTAGAAAAGGGGGAGAAGCAGCAGCAGGTGAACGGCAGGCAAACCTTGAGTGCAGATCTGCTATGGCCTAAAAGCTCCTTTTGATTAAAGTTTGAATTTTAATTTACTATTTAAATCCTGAATTCTTTTATTTATTTTAAATTCATTTAAACGCCTCTAGCGCCACACAGCATTCGCCCAGCGCCGCTTTCCTGCTGCACTTTGGCTGCCGAATTCAAAAGCTGAACTATTCAATTCTTGAATTTAAGTGTTGAATTTAAATTCAATTCTTGAATGCTTTCAAATTAATAAACTAAATTAATTAATTCTTGAATTTACATGTTGAATTTAAATACCGAATTTAATGAATATCTTCAACGCCTCCAAATTGAAATAATGAATTACTTAACTCTTGAGTCTAATTGAATAAATTGAATGCTTTCAAATTCAAAAGCTGAATTACTTAATTCTGAACTTGAATAAATGTTGCAAAAGCCTTGAAACTGGAGAGCTGAATTAATTGGATCCTGAATTTAATAATTTTATTGAACATCTTCGAAATGGAAATCTGAATTATTTGAACTCCTTAAGACTTCAAAGCTGCAAAATTCGCTGCTGCACTGAAATGGTGAATAAATTCAACTTTTTGAAACTGAGAAATTGAATATATACAACCTTTTGGGACTGGAAAGCCGAATCATTTGGGTCTCGAGTCTAACTGTTGAACATATTGAATTCCTTAAGACTTGAAAGCTGCACAATTTATCCTTTTCGCTTGAATAAAGAATATATTTAACTTTTTGCATAATAACTCTTCAATTGTGGTGAAAAAATGAATAAATATTGAACTTCTTGAGACTTAAAAGCTGCACAAAATGCCTTTTCCGTGAAATTGTGACTGAAGCATTCTAATTTGCCATCTGTGTGAAATTGTGAATGAAACTCGGATTCCTTCATGCTTTAAAGCTGTTTAATCTGTCTTTTGCATGAAATTGAGAACAAAATTTGAACATTTTGGACTTAAAAGCTCTTGAATTTGTTATTTTCGCGAAAAGTCGAAGGAAATCTACCTTGATGGCGGTTTTTTTCTGCATTTCGAGCTCCGCCTGAATCTCCCGCAGCCTTGTCTGCATTTGCATGCGTTTGTGCTGCGCTGCGTAGTAAAGGGCGCAAAGCGGATGGCCATTGAAAGGGTTTTCTTTGAGAGCTGCTTCAGAAGCTGCCATCCGGCTCACCAGCTCCTGCACACAAACCCTAAACCCTAAACCCTAAACCCTCAACTTGAAGCCTTCGCCTCGCGCCGAGCTGCACGCAGCGAGCCCTGATACAAGCAGCAGCACTGTTGCAGCTGCTGCTGCTGCAGCTGCTGCTGCTGCAGCTGCTACTGCTGCTGCAGCAGCTGCTGCTGCTTCTGCAGCTGCTACAGCAGCTGCAAACTAAGCTGACTAGCTAGCCCACCGCCAGCTGCGGATGGTCCACTTTCATGTCCACCACGGGATCCAGCAACGGCAAGCCGCCGCAGTCCTGCAGCAGCAGCAGCAACAGCAGCGACAGCAGCAGCAGCAGCAATAAGCAGAAGCACTTTTTCGCGCATCGCAGCAGCTGCAGCACAAGCCTCTCAGTGCAGTAGCCTGGGGGCAACAGGCGCCTCGCCCCCTTGGAGCTCGGGGCTCTCTCAGCAGCAGCTCTTTAGCAGCAGCAGCAGCAGCAGCAGCAACAGCAGCAACAGCAGCTCCAGAGAAGTCATGGAACTGCTGCAGCGCAGCCCCAAGGGCCCCCCGCCACCAGAGGTTGGGGCCCCAAGAGGGGCCCCCAGGGGCTCCCTGGGTGGGCGGCAGGGGCCAGCAGCAGCAGCAGCAGCAGCAGGTTTTGGAAGCAGCAAGTCTCTCACCTTGAATTTTTCCTGAATTATCTGCAGCTGGAAATTAATGCTTCTTCGAGCATCTGCAGAATCCACATCTCCTCCTGCTGGCAGCGACATTTTGCATTTGCTGACTCGCGCCACGCATGACACGCTGAACGGCACCACCTGCAGCAGCAGCAGCAGCAGCAGCAGCAGCAGCGATAAGAAACGCAGCGATAGTAGCGGCGCCGGCGTGAACAGCAGCAGCAGCGGCAGGAAGAGCACAGCAGCAACAAAAAACGCAGCTGCAGCAGGGCAGTTGCTGCGCAAGGAACAGCAGCAGCGATAGCCGCAGCAGCACCATTAACAGCAGCAGCACCAACAGGAGCAGCAGCACCAGTAAGAGCAGCACCAACAATAGCAGCAGCAGGAATAACAGCAGCAACAGCAGCAGCAGCGGGGCCCTCACCTCCAGCACGTAATCCTTGCCCTCTTCTCCCACAGGAGGCGCCGGGCGGGGCTTGTGGGGCCGAATGGGTGCGGGGGCCCCCCCAGGGGCCCCCTTTTCTGGGGGCCCCCCGGGGGCCCCCTTTGCTGGGGGGCCCCCGGGGGCCCCCTTGGGCTCGAGGGGCTGCACAGAGAGAGGGTCGCAGCTAACGAGGCAGTGGACCAGCAGCTGTTCAGTGGGTCCTTCGTGGGCATTTGTGGAGGGAACTTTTCGTTTTTGAAGCTGCAAAACACGCAATAATCCCTAAACCCTAAACCCTAAACCCTAAACCCTAAACCCTAATCCCTAAACCCCAGCCACTCGGGCGCAGCAGCAGCGCCAAAAACGCCGCATGCAACCCGCCAGGAAGCACCTATGGCGCGGGTGTCTGTACACCCCGGAGCAGCAGCAGCAATTTTTGCATGAAACTTCAGTGCTGCTGCTACTAGAAGCTGCAGCAAATTGAAAAGTGCAGCAAACTGAAAAGTGCAGCAAATCGAAAAAAGTGCAGCAAATCGTAAAAAGTGCAGCAAATTGAAAACTGCAGCAAATTGAAGAGGGCAGCAAACTGAAGAGTGCAGCAAACAGGTAGGTGCAGCAAACTGGAACTGCAGCAAACGCGAAGTGCAGCAGCAGCAACTGAAGAGTGCAGCAAAGCGGAACTGCAGCAACCACGAAGTGCAGCAGCAGCAAGTGCGAAGTGCAGCAGCAGCAACTAGGACTGCAGCAAAGTGGAACTGGAGCAGCAGCAAGTGCGAAGTGCAGCAGCAAACCTTCTGCACGCAAGTGGCCCAGCCCCACTCAGTGCCGTCGTCCTCCAGCAGCCCCACAAGCCGCCCCGGCTGCAGGAAGCGCGCCAGCTGCTGCGGCTGCATTGCAATGGAGCGCAGCAGCCGCCCCTGCTGCAGCAGCTCGTGCTTCCGTCCGTAGAAGCTGCTTATTGCCTGAGACGAGCAGCAGCGCCAGCAGCAGCCAGCCCCAGCTGCAGCAGCCGCGGCAGCAGCAGCAGCTGCAGCAACAGACCACTGCGCCGCCGCGCAAGCCTACCCTATCCAGCTGCGCGGCCGGTCTTGCTGCCGAAACCTTAGCCCCTTGCATATAGGGTTTAGAGCTTATTGTTTAGGGTTTAGGGTTTAGGGTTTAGGGTTTAGCTGGCGCGCTTCTGTGGGGCTCAGCTGCGCACTTCTTCCACGTCGAAGTCCGGCTCTTTTTCGCCTTCTGGAAGAGTCACAAGAGAGCGAATGTCTGTTGCTGCTCGCAGCTGCTGCTGCAGCTGCTGCAGCTCCTGCTGCAGCTTCAAAGAGCGCCCGTGCTGCTGGAACTGCAGCGTCACGAACCGCAGCAGCAACAGCAGCGGCAGCGACTCGGCGCCCGCCCCAAGCAGAGCAGCAAACAGCAGCAGCAGCAGCAGCAGCAGGAGCTGCACCCGCCAACGCCCAACCGTGCAGCAGCAGGCCACTCTATGGATTGCAAATTGATTTAAATGATTAAAAAGAGGATTTAAATGACAAAATAGAATATTTAAGTGATTAAATTGCATATTTGAAAGTTCAATTTGTGAGGAAACGGGGAAACTCGCGAGCTTTCCGTGCAGTTCAAGTTTCTTGCTGTAGCAGCACGGACATTTGCAAAGCTGCGGGATATCATGTAGGCCGGATCTGCATCTTCAATTCGAAATAAATTCAAAAGCATATTAAATCCCAAATGGAAAGTTGAAATTAAAGGAGCTGCGCCTCCCATGAACAAACCCTTTGCCTCCTCAGGGTCCACCTGCTCGTCAAACATTATTATCGCAATGCCTACGCGCGCCACCCACCCCAAACCCTAAACCCTAAACCCTAAACCCTGATTTGTAGGATGTAATGGAGTGTCGCTTGGAAGAAGAGCTCCAGATTCCAAGCCGACAGCAGCAGCAACAGCAGCAATGGCATCACCAGCAGCAGCAGCAGCAGCACCAATCACAATCAGCAGCAGCAGCAGAAGCAGCAGTATCAGCACCATCATCATCAGCAGCACCATCATCAGCAGCAGCAGCAGCAACAGCAACAGCAGCATCATCACCAGCAGCAGCAGCAGCATCAGCAGCAGCAGCAGCAGCAGGCTGACCTCTGTCATCGAGGCCCCTCCTGCCGGCCCTGCCGGCCATCTGGATGTACTCTCCGCCGTTGATGAGTCTGTAGGCCTCTCCGTCCCATTTGCGAATTGCGGTGAAGACAACAGTCTTGGCGGGCATGTTGACTCCCATGCTGAAGGTCTCAGTGCTGAACAGCACCCGAATCAGCGACTCCTGGAGCAGCAGCAGCAGCAGCAGCAGCAGCGGGGGGCACTCTGCAGCAGCAGCGGCGCGAGAGGTGCGGCAGCAGAAAAATCGACGAAGCAGCAGCAAAAACGGACACAGCAGCAGCCAAAACGAACGCAGCAGCAGCAAGTAGCGCAGCAGCAGCAGCCAGCAGTAGCTGCAGCAGCAGCGGTGGAAGCAGTAGAGGCACAGAGCAAAGCAGCAGCACGAAGCAGGAATCGCAGAAGCAGATGGGAGGGCAGCAGCAACAGCAGCAACAGTAGCAGAAACAGCAGCAGCAAGTCGCAGAGCAAATGCTGGGGCCCCGAGAGCCCCAGTCAGCTGCTTTGCTGCCGTTGAGTCTTAGGTTGTTTTGAACTTTTAAGATTAAATTAATTTTAATTATTAATTTTAATTATTAATTTTAATTATTAATTTTAATTACTAATTCTAATTATTAATTTTAATTATTTATTTTAATTATTTATTTTAATTATTTATTTTAATTTCTTGTTTGTTTTACCTGAAAAAGAATTTCAATTAATTCCCTCACAAAAGGCAGCAGACCCCCGTGGTGAATGCCAATGCCTCGCAGCAGCAGCGGCAGGATAGACTTGATCTGCAAACCCCAGCAGCAACAAACCCTAATCCCTAATCCCTAAACCCTAAACCCTAAACCTTCGCCCGTAAGCCGTGCATGGGAGGTCCTCACAGCAAGCCCTGAACCCCAAAGAACAAAGCCTAAACCCTAAACCCTAAACCCTAAACCACGCGCAAACCTTCGGCCGGCGCACGCCCGCCCAGAGGCGGCCCCGACCGCTACAAATGCACCACAGCAGCAGCAGCAGCAGCAGCAGCAGCAGCAGCAGCAGCAGCAGCAGCAGCAGCAGGACTGGACCTGTGGGAGTTGTCGGTCTTCCTCGTCGAGCGTGTTGACGGCATTTTGGAAGATTTCTGCGATGAATTTGCGTTCCTCTTCGCTGGTGAGGCTGAAGTTGGCGCTGCTGCTGCTGCCGTTGCTGCTGCTGCTGCTGCTGCTGTCGCCCCTGCCGATGAGCGCCTGGGCGTTGGCCTCGCACTCCCGCTTCGAGAAGCAAAAGACAATAACAGGAGTGTAGTTCCTCATTTCGCACATGAGGAGGATCTTCTGAATGCCGCTGCGGCTCCTGCGCCTGCGCCGCTGCTGCTGCTGCTGCTGCTGCTGCTCCGCGGCGTGCTGCAGCGCAGCAACCGCGCGCAAGAAGCTGTCTTCGCGAAACACCTTGTGCTCGTCCATCACCAAGTACACCCCCTCCCCCCCCTGCGGGTACATGTAGTGCTGCAGCGGCGTGGGGCGCTTCTCCGTGTACAGCACGTGGCAGGGCTGCTGCTTCAGCGCAGCAACCCAACTTGCAAACTGCTTCCCGTTGGGAACTGTTGCGGACAAGAACACCAGCCGGCAGCCTGCTGGCAGCAAAATAATGCTCTCCTCCCACACCACGCCGCGCTCGCGGTCCCGCATGTAGTGAATCTCGTCGTACACCACCCAGCGCACCTGCAGCAGCAGCAGCAGCAGCAGCAGCAGCAGCAGCGGCGGGGCAGCGGCGGCAGCAGCGGCAGCGGCAGGAGCAGCGGGAGGGTCTTGAAGACAGGGCAGCACGTGCGGCACGCTTTGTAGAGGCAGAAACAGTTGCAGCAGCAGCAGCAGTAGTGGTCGCTCAGCAGCAGCAGCAGCAGCAGCAGCAGCGGCAGCGGCGGCGGAAGCGGAAGATGCTTGAACGCCCAGGAAGCACGTGCGGCACTCTCCGGATCCGCAGAAACAGTTACAGCAGCAGCAGCAGCAGCAGTGGCAGCTCAAACAGCAGCAGCAGCAGCAGCAGCAGTGGCAGCTCAAACAGCAGCAGCAGCAGCAGCAGCAGCAGCAGACTTCTCGAACAAGGACGGATCCCCTGTACAACATGCTTCTGAGGATTTCTGTTGTCATCACCACGATGGAGGCCTCGGGCTGTACAGACACATCGCCGGTCAGCAGCCCCACACTTTCCGTTCCGAAGATTTCGCACAAGTCCCTGTACTTCTGGTTCGACAGAGCCTGCAGCAGCAGCAGCAGCAGCAGCAGCAGCAGCAGTCGTCCGCTTAGGCAGCAGCAGAGGCGCTGCCGTCACCACGGCAGCAGCGAAGGCACTGCCGTCGCCACGGCGGGAGCAAAGGCATTGGCGTCATCAGCAACAGCAGCAGCAGCAACAGCAGCAGCAACAGCAACAGCAGCAGCAGCAACAGCAGCAGCAGCAGCAACAGCACCACAAACAACAACGGACCACCACCACCACCACCCCCAGCATCAGCAGCAGCAGCATCAGCAGCACCACAAACAACACGCCAGCAGCAGCAGCAGCAGCAGCAGCAGCAGCAGCAGCAGCAGCAGCAGACCTTGATGGGGCTGGTGTAGACGACTCTTTGTTTGTCCCGCAGCGCCATTGCAACAGCATATTCTGCAACAACAGTTTTGCCTGCGGAAGTGTGAGCAGCAACAAGAACATTCTCTCCTGCTTCCAGACACAAAATGCTGCGCTGCTGAAACGTGTCCAGCACGAACTTCCACTGACGCGCAGCAACTCGCGGCTGCTGCTGCACCCCTGCTGCTGCTGCTGCTGCTGCTGCTGC
>NW_013541479.1:75731-79743 GCF_000499545.2 Eimeria tenella
TGCCGCCGTCAGCAGCAGCAGCAGCGCCCCCTGCTGCTGCTGCTGCAGCAGCAGCAGCAGCAGGGATTGTTGTCTGCAGCGGGAAGTCCCTGAAGCGAGTCGGAACAGACTCTGGATAAACAACTTCATGAAGACAATTTTTGTCGGAGAGCAAAACTCGAGTTTTGAGGCCATCAGTAGCAGGGGCCCCTGCGAAGGGGTTGTCTGCGCCCTCTGCTGCTGCTGCTACTGCTGTTGCTGCTGCTCCTGCTCCTGCTGCTGCTGCTGCTGCTGCAGGGCCCGACCCGCTCGCAGCCTCCGCCTTCGGCTGCCGCTTCCCACCAGGGGCCCCATCCTGGGCTGCGGGGGCCCCCCGCCGCTTTTTCTTGTTTTGCTGCTGCTGAGAAGAGCTCGATCCTCTTTTGGATTTGCTGCTGCTGCTCTTTTCCTTGGTTTCCTTCTTTGCAGCAGCAGCAGCAGCAGCAGCTTCGCATTTGGCAGCTGCGGCTGCTTTTTTCGTTCCAGGTGCAGCTTCCGTTGCTGCTGCGCCGCTCTTGAAAACTGAGAAAAGAGCTTCGAGAGACTCTGGCTCCTGGGGCTCCATTTTGCCTGCTGCTGCTGCTTCGGCTGCTGCTGCTGCTGTTGCTGCTGCTGCTGCTGAAGCCGACGGCGCTGCTGCGGAAGCTTCAACAGCGCCAACAGCACGCAGATCGTATCCCTCAAGGCCAGCCACTCTAGCTGCGCCCAGAACTCATCAGAAGGCAGCTGCGCAGCAGTTTCTGCTGCTGCTGCTGCTGCTGCTGGGCGTGGCCTCTGCCGCCGCTGCTGCTGCTGCTGCTGCTTCTGCTGCTGCACCCGTTGGCTCGGCTGCCGCCTCTAGCTGCAGCAAACGACAGCGGCTAGTTGCTTCTAAGACAAAGATCTAAAAATGAAATGGAAGACATGGAAGCCTCGGCTTTCTTTCAAAGCCTCAAACCCTAATCCCTAACCCTAGCCCCAGTGGCTTGGGGCGCATGTGTGGGGCCCCGGAGCTGCTCCAGCTGCCAGACAGCAGCAAAAATGATTTTAAAATTGAAAAAACATTTAATTAATTCTAATTTATCATTAAGATATAGTTTAGTTCACTCTGAAGCAGCCGCGCCGTTCTGAGGAGGCCTTTCAGCTCTGCTGCGTTTTTGCACAGACCCGATCGGTGCTGCTGCTGCTGTTGCTGCTGCTGCTGATTCTGGTGCTGCTGCTGCTGCTGCTACAGGTTGCCTCCACTGTGAGCTGCTGCGGCTGCCCCAGCAGACGGCAGCTACTGCGGGCGGCGATTGGCGCAGCAGCAGATGATACCAGCAGCTGCAGCAGCACCAGCTGCTGCTGCTGCTGCGGCACGTAACAGCAGCGGCAGGTGGCACCACGGAGTGCCCGCTGCGCAGCAGAAATGGGCCCAAATAAGTGCATTTAAGAAATTAATAAAAGCCGCAAGAGACAGCCTCAGCCCAGCCACATGAAGCAGCAAAGGAAGCAAAAAGCCCTCAAAGAGAAATTCAAAAGCTGTACAGAAGCAGCAAAATTTGCAGCAAAGAATAGTCCGCAGAGAGGCTTGCTGCTGCTGCAGCAGCGCTGCTGCAGCAGCGCAGCAAGTAGGGCCACTGGGGCCGCTTTTGCTGCTGCAGCATCACTTGGCTTACTATAAGAACTTGCAGCTAGCTAGCTAGCTAGCCAGCTAGCTAGTTAGCCAGCTAGCTAGCTAGCCAGCTAGCTAGCTAGCCAGCTAGCTAGCTAGCTACATGGCTGGCTAGCTAGCCAGCTAATTGAAGTTAACTAGCTGGCTTAAAGCCCCTAGGGGCCCCCTGGGGGCCCCTAGGGGCTTCAGGGGCCCCCTGGGGGCCCCAAACCCCCAGGGCACTGGGGCCCCCCTGCTGCTGAGCACGGGGGCCCCACAGGGCCTCCTGCCGCGCTGCGTTCTGCTGCTGCTTTGCTGCTTCCCAAGTTTTGGCAGCAGCAGCAACAGCAGCAGCACTCTGCTGCTGCGCAGCAGTCTGGTACCACTTAGTTGCTTGCGAGGCCTTGGCCTCCCTGCGCAGCAGCAATCTGCTGCTGGGCAGCAGCAATCTGCTGCTGCGTAGCAGCAGCCTAATGCTGCTTTGCTGCTTGTCTCTGCCTTTTCATTTAGCTGCTCTTAAAATTGTTCTCTAGTCTTCTCAGAAAGGGGCGCAGCAGCTACCTGGCTAGCTGCAGTAGCAGCAGCAGTAGCAGCAGCAACAGCAGCAGCAACAGCAGCAGGCTGTTTCTTTTGCCTCTTGTGCCCCCCATCACCCACACGACTCAACCAAAGCAGCAGAGTCTTGGCCAGGCTACGCAGGGCTAACAGCAGCTGTCGCTGCCACCAAGTGCGCCCCCGCTGCTGCTGCTGCGGCTGCTGCTGCCGCTGCTGCTGCTGCTGCTGCGGCTGCGGCGTCTGCAAAAGCTGCAGCCGCGGGAACTGCCGGCCTAGGCTTTGCGCATGCGCGCTCCAGTGACAGCAAAGGAGATGCAAGTGCTCGCTGCTGCAGGCACTGCTGCTGCAGCTGCTAGCACGGCAGCAGCAGCAGCAGCAGCAGCAGCAGCAACAACGCTCGCTTCAAGCCGCCTCCGCAAAGAGGCACAGAGGGGCCCTGGGCACTTTAGATAATGCATGCAGCAATGGCTGTCTCAAACAGTTAACCCCTCCTTATATCTCTACCAAACCCACACAGGCCTACTGGGCCCCAGAGGGCCCCTCGGGGGGCCCCAGGGGGCCCCTCAGGGGCCCCTTTGGGGCCTTCGGGGGGCCCCTGGGGGGCCCCTCGGGGGCTCCTCGGGAGCCCCTTGGGGCTTCCTGGCGGACCCTCGGGGGCCCCTTGGGGGCCCCTTCGGGGGCACTCAAGGGGGGCCTTGGGGGCCCCTTGAGTGCCGCTAGGGGGCCCCTGTGAGTGGCAGCAAGCAGCAGCAGTTTGCTGCAGTTAGCCGCGGCCGCAGCAGCCCGCAGCTCCCCGCACTGGCTGCGAGGGGCCAATGCGGACATTTTGCTGCTGCCGACTTTGCTGCTGCCCCACCTGCACGCGGGCCTTAATCTCCGACGCCATTATGTGGAAAGCCTGCATGCATGCGCCCCACAAGCCCTGCTGCTGCTGCTGCTGCTGCAGCTGTGTGGAGAGAACTGCGTGGCCAAACGCAGCTCTCTCCCGCGGCAACCCCGCCGCAGCAGCAAACCCTCCCCTGCCTCCGGCGCAGCACCCGCAGGACCCCTCCCAGCAGCAGCAGCAGCAGCAGCAGCAGCAGCAGCAGCAGCACCCCCCGCAGCAGCAGCAGCAGCAGCACGCCCGCCTCCCCAGCAGCAGCAGCAGCACCTCCATCCCCCGCGCACCACCAGCACCAGCCCGACCCCCGCCCCCGCAGCAGCTCCCCCGCTTCCTCCGCCCCCTCCGCGCCCTCCGCACCCCAGCAGCAGCAGCAGCAGCAGCAGCAGCAGCAGCAGCAGCAGACCTCTTCGACGTTTTGCGCGCTCTTCGCAGAAGTCTCTATGAAGCGGATGTTGCAGGAGTCCGCGAGCTCTTTGCCCTCTTCGAAGCTGACCACCTTTTTGGCCGTCAAGTCCGACTTGTTCCCCACCAGCAGTTTGCTCACGCCCTCCATTGCGTACCTGCGGCACACGCAGCTAGCTGGCTAGCTGGCTGGCTAGCTGGCTGGCTGGCTGGCTAGCTGGCTGGCTAGCTGGCTGGCTAGCTGGCTGGCTAGCTGGCTCGCTGGCTCGCTGGCTGGCTGGCTGGCTGGCTAGCTGGCTAGCTGGGTGGGTGGCTGGGTGGGTGCACGGATAGGTGGCTAGCTAGCTAGCTAGCTAGCTAGCTAGCTAGCTAGCTGGAAGGCTAGCTGGGTGGCTGCGTGGGTGGATAGATTGGTGGCTAGCTGGGTGGCTGGCTAGCTAGCTGGCTAGCTAGCTGGCTAGCTAGCTGGCTCGCTGGGTGGGCGGCCAGCTCGGTGGCTGGAGAGGCGGCTGGCTAGCCGGCTGGCTCGGTGGCTGGCTCGT